>NC_069718.1:24211381-24443881 GCF_027358585.1 Pangasianodon hypophthalmus | reverse complement strand
CGAGTCTCGCTGACTCAATATGATTTCCACATACAACCACAGAAATCTCTCGTTTCCAGAGTGTGAGTTAAACGAGAACTCGATCTGTTGACCTGCAGTGACGCCGAACAGAAACAAGCCGTTAGGCTGTAAACTTCGTTTCAGAGTTTGCTTTCAAGGGTTTCTTAAAAGACTCCGAACTAGTTTTGTATTTTCATTCTATAAATATATATTATAATATTTTTACACAGATAGCACTCTGTATCAATATAGTGTTGATGTCATTGGGGCTTGGCTTGGCCCATGTTTTACTTTTCAGAGAACATAAAATTTAAGCTGTTTGTCAGTCACAGTGTAATACTACATAGTTTTTTAAAAGAATAAAAACGTACAGCAATAAATGTGCATACATTTCTATATGGCCAAAATTTGGACACCTGACCATCACACCCATATGTGCATGTTGAACATCTCATTCCAGATTTAGTCTCCCTTTGTTGTTATAATAAAAAGGGAGAGAGAGAAAAAAAAAGATTCAACTTTGTCATTGTGCAGAGAACAAGTACAGATCCACTGAAATGCAGTTTTTCACATAGCCCAGCTTACTAGGAAGCTGGGGTCAGAGTGCAGGGTCAGAGATGATACAACGCCCCTAGAGCAGATGTGGTTAAGGGCCTTGCTCAAGGCCCAACAGCAGCAGCTTGACAGTGCTGGCGCTTGAACCCCTGATCTTCTGATGAGTTACCCAGAGCCTTAACTGTTCAGTCACCACTTCCTTTCTTCCACTAGATGTTGGAGTGTGGCTGTGGGGATTTGTGTTCATTCAGCTACAGGAGCATTAGTGAGATCAGGCACTGATGTTGGTGAGGAGGTCTGGGGTTCAGTCGGTGTTCCAGTTCATCCCAAAGGTGTTCAGTGGGGTTGAGGTCAGGGCTCTGTGCAGGACACTCGAGTTCTTCCACTCCAACCTTCACACACCATGTCTTCATGGAGCTCGCTTAGTGCACAGGGGCATTGTCATGCTGGAACAGGTTTCAGCCTCTTAGTTCCAGTGAAGGGAAATTGTAATGCTACAGAATACAGAGACATTCTGTACAATTGTGTGCTTCCAACTTTGTGGCAACAGTTTGGGGAAGAACCACATATGAGTGTGATGCTCAGGTTTCCACAAACTTTTGGCCATATAGTATTCGATGGCTGATGTGTTGGTCTATACGTGTGAAAGTTGCAGAGCTACATTTGCAACCAGTACTGGCCTAAGTCCACACAAATGGCCTGTCCAAGTGAAGAGTGGAATATGGATGGTATAGATAGGGTCAGTATGCAACAGCAAGGGCAACAGCAGGACCACCCCACTGTGGAGTACTGAACAAATTGAGGAGTTGAGGAGTTGAGAATTATTTCAGAACTTTTTCCACCCTCAATGTGAAATTACAACATATAAAAAAATTAACAGGAAAAACAATCAAACATTTTAGAGAAAAATAGGAAAAATAAAAAACTTACAATAACCTGGTTGCGTAACTGTGCACATCCTTTTATAACTGGGGATGTGGCTGTGTTCAGAATGATCCAATCACATTCAATCTCATGTTCAAAAGTAATTATCATACAGCTGTCATCAATGATATTATTCTGATTAACCCCAAATAAAGACCAGCTGTTTCTGTAGGATTTTCTTCACATCTTCTTGGTTTCATCTGACTGCTGAAGCCATGGTCTGCAAAGAGGTTACAAAACATGTATGGTATCTCACTTGATGAAAGGTATCGATCAGGAGAGGGGTATAAAAGAATTTCCAAAACATTAGATATACCGTGGAACACCATGAAGGCCATCATTAACAAGTGGAGAAAATGGACCACCACAGTGACATCCAAAATTTAAAAAAAGGACAAGACAAAAATTGACCAGGGAGGCTGCCAAGAGCCAACAGCAACATAGATTACTCTCTGCACGTTTCAAGAGTTTCTCGTAATCTTTACATGTCTGGGCTATGGGGTAGGGCGGCTAGATGGAAGCTCTTTCTCACAAAAAAAAATCCAAGCTCAACTAAATCACCCCACACCATATGGTAAAATGTGTTATGGTCTGAAGAGACCAATTCCAAAAGGTATGTTTGGTGCAAAAAAATACCCACAGTGAAGCATGGTGGTGGCAGCATCGTGCTTTAGGGCTGCTTTTCTTCAGCCAGAACTGCGGCTTTTATCAAGGTGGAGGGAATCGTGAATAGCTACAAAACTTTCAGGCATCTGCTACTAAGCTGAAGATGAAAAGGAATTTCACCTTTCAGCACGGCAATAACCCAAAGCATACATCCAAATCAACAAAGGAATGGCTTAATCAAAAGAAGATCAATGTTTCTGAATGGCCGAGCCGGAGCCCAGACCTGAATCCAGCTAAAAATCTGTGGCGTGACCTGAAGCGAGCTGTGCACAGTAGATGCTCTTACAATTTGATGGCTCTAGAATGTTTTTGCAAGAAAGAGTGGGAAAATATTTCCAAGTCAAGATGTGACATGCTGATAGACTCTTACCCAGAAAGGCTGAGTGGTGTAATAAAATCAAAAGGTTCAACAATGTATTTTAGGGGTGTGCAGTATTGTAAGTTTTTTTATTTTTCTTTTTTTCCCCTTTAAAAGTTTCTGACTGTTTTTCTCTTTATTTGTATTCTTTGCAATTGCACATGAGAGGTGAGAAAAGATCTGACATGATTTATCTTAGTGTCATTCTTTTACTTCACATAAATCCGCCATTTTAACAGAGGTGTGTAGACTTTTCATATCCATTGTACATGAACGCCACAGCATCTAATCACCTGTCTGGGAAAACTAATGAAGAAGGGAGATAATGGATCAGTTGGGTAAAGAACGGGGACTGGGGAAAGAGGAGAAAAGCTCGCAGAGTGAACCAAACATCCACCCAGTTTGTTAAAGGTGTGTTGGGATGTGGCCACATGGCCTACCTTTGAGGCATTAGATGATGTACTCAAGGAACCCTGTGAAGAAGGCAGACCTGATACTTGACAGGGTGAAGAATGCGCAGCGTCTGATCCCTCTGTCAGAACTACATCAAACATTCAACAGAACATATACTTTAATGGACTTGATTGAGGTTGCTGATGATGAGTGTTGTCCTATAATTGCCTGTTCTTGAGCCTATAACCACTGAAACATGACACTGCTGCGGGATCAGATGGGATCCATGAATGGGTGTTGGTTGACTGTGGTACCACCAAGTTGGTCAGTGGAGTTACACTCAAGGTCTTTAAAGAATGCAGAATGGCACTATTTTCTAAATCATTCAACCAAAGAGTGGGGAACTGGAGACCTCTCACTGTAGAGTAATTGATTTTAAGGCTGTTTTCTAGCATTATGATGGAAAGACTATTCATCTGAGATAGAGGGGGGAATCGTATCTACCCCTGGCTGATCCGAAATCCTAAAGGTTCTGCAAGGTTTAATCACACACTGGGGAGAGGGGGAGAGAATCCAGTCCAACTTGCTGCAATGTTTTTTCGACTTCACAACGATTTATTTTTAGCTTGTACCTTCGGTTTCTGGTGAGTCGAACAAGACTTCAGTCTGTTGAGCTGTTGAATATGTTATTAATTAGATCAGGTCAAAGCCACACTTTCCTAAATACCAAAGAACTTTGTAAACTTTTTGATAAAAGTAATAAATGTGTAATTCATTTATAACAAGCGCTCATTTGCATTATGAACATTGGATTCTGTGACATCAGAACTGCAAAAGGCAATACTGCAATAACGATTTAACAAATAATGTATTGTGTTTCACGAGTACTGGGTCATGAACTCCCTGTGTGCGTGTTACTCTGAGCAACACACCTTCTTAATCAAGCACTATTTATTGTAGCAATGAACTGAAAGCTTCCAACTGCTTACGTATATCTCAGTCACGCCTCATCTGTATCTCTTCATCTTGCATTTGCTGTGCTGTATGAGTGTGTGAGAGTGTGAGAGTGAGAGAGAGAGCGATTATGGTGGTTCAGGAAGTGACTGAACGTAGTTAATGTGTATTAGCAGTAAATGTTTTTGCTTTTTCCCTCCCTACCCACATGGATATCTGAGTCTTTGCAGTAAGCTAATCTCAGCCCACTTGCTTCATAGCCCACACACACACACACACACACATACTTCCATTTATTCCTTGGTCAGTAATACTATAAAGAGCAAAGAATGCAATCCCTCAAGACCGAGACACGCAAAACGTTCAACCCATTATACGTAAAATAGAAGTGACCGTTATTCTCTGGTGATGTGCTACAGATTCCTAACACACCCATGATTCTGTTAGCAGTGGTCAGTTTTTTTGTTCTCGATAGTTTGATTGAACATTGACATTTTGATGAAACTCTGAAGCTTTATTTCAGTTCCTTATTAATGCTCGAGTGTGTGTGTGTGTGTGTGTGTGTTAGGGGCCACCTTCCAGGCCAGTGAAAGAGCTGACTGCTGATACTGCTGCATCTCCTGTTTTATAATCACAGCACAGAGCACTGGCTCCTCAGAGACACCAACAAAAGCCTTCTTTCAGAATAATCCTACTGATGATGCTCTTGACTAGCTGGTCAACTTACTCACTTGAGCAGGGTTCGTCCTGGATAAAAACGGGGCAAAAGTGCCAGATGCGGGTTTCCATCAGCTGCAGTTGTTGCTCATCCTTTGCACAGATATGTGTATATAATCAGCCCTCATTTACAATTCCATACGTTTAAAATTCTGTTCAAATACTAATTACCAAAGATTGACAGATATAATCCGATGTTCTGTTGATTCGCTCAGCTTTCTAGATGTTGCACACTCTTGGGGCAGCGTGTTCACTGCCCCACTAGGCTTCCATAGAGTTACTGTGCTACATTGGACTTACCACAGAAGTAGAAATCTCAGAATTACGTCAGATGCCTTCGTGTCTGTCTTTTGTTAGCAACAAGCTAACCTGCTATAAACAAGCTACATGAGTGATGTATATTTTCCTCCTCAAAACAGTGAACTGTACAGTCAGTGTTATAGATTTCACAAGTGAATATCTCTGTAAGTTGATTGATCTAAAGCAAATGTTTGTATATACAGTAAAACTCATAGATTTCAAGGTAAGAAATGCTACTTTGTCTCCTGTTCATGCTGTGAGCGGCCATGTTGATTTGACGTCAGTTGCTGAACTCGTAGTTAAGGAGACCATCCGAAGTTCCCAAGTAGGAAATCAGAGTGATTTTTTTTCCTAGTTGGAGGTTGGAAATTTAGTCGAATGCAGCGTTATTGCACCTAGTGGTGAAAAATGGTTTTTCTGACAAGGTTATGTCAAATGACAGGGTTGCCAGATTGTGCTAATTTAAAAATCCTCGATGGCCATATTAGCCTCTAGCATAAGTCAAGTGTGATAGCATCTCGATTTAGTTTTGTTTGATGCTATGTTGTTATTAATGCCATCCTGTGCTCAGCAGCACTGAGCCTCACTTTCAGACCTTACACAGTTTACGTTGTTAATAATGTAAATTATGAATGTTTACTACTAAACTGATAGCTGACAGCATGATGTGTAGCTGTATTTCACCTGTTGCCTTCATACTCGTACATCTCTTTAAAAAAAACCAAAACATAAGCCGTATTAGTAAAGTTACACATAGCGTATGATTAGATGTAAATTCAGGAATGGACCGGATGTTGTGTTGTTGCTTGTTGTTGCTTGAATATTTATATGTGCTTTGGTGCATATGAAAATACTTTTCACCTTTTTGATGATAGTTGATCAGAATTCCTTTGAACAGAACAGCAGTCTTTGCTTTCAACAAGAGCGTATTGCCACGCTGAGAGGCACGCAGCTCGAGAAAATGAGTTGTCTTTGGATTCTGTGTGGAGGACAAACCCTGTGCAGTGAGCAGTAACAAATTATAACAAACTCTAGGTCTATCAGACTAATGTTGATTTTTTTTTTTTATATTACATTTTTACAGAAATGCTATGTAGGTTAATAGTTTTGGGAAATGAAGACATCTGTGCATAAACAGTCATATTTATATAAATTTAAATATATATATATATATATATATATATATATATATATTTGCTTCAGTCCCCTTGAGCCTCCCATTTAATTAATTTTTCCTTCACCCTAAAATAAAGTTTGGCAGATTCTCTTTCCTGCCTTGGGGCATGCAGTTTTAATTTCCTGATAAACAAAATGAGAGTTCCTAAGCACAGAAAATGACATGACTAATGCAGTGATGCAGAACATCCCGAAGTCTTACAGCTCCATAGCTACTCCTTTGACTGCGTTGGAAAAAGAGATGACTTGCTCACTATGGGAAAGTTTTATACGTAGATAGATTCTCAAACATTAGTCATCCTGAGCATGCTTCTTATCTGACTATTATCTGACTTTCCAAGATTTTCCAAGAGATATGAATGGCGTGTGTTGCTCATGTGTTTCCAGGCCACTAAGCAGTTCCTGGAGGAGATCAATAAGTGGACAAGTCAGCATGGAGTCTCTCCCCTGACCTGGGATGTGGCCGTGAAGTTCCTCATGGCGCGAAAGTTTGATGTCCTTCGGGCCATAGAACTCTTCCACAGCTACAGGGTATGTTGATTCGGCTCCTGTGTGAGTCAGACTTTGGTTGTAAAAGTACCGAAATTCTTTACTCAAGTCAAAATCACACACTGATTTTAGTTACTGCGAGTAAATTAGTGCTCTGTTCATCAAGGAACCAAGAATCATGGGAAAACAGTAGCTAACTAACAACAGCTTTATTCTTAATCTGTCACATGTTAGCGAGCATGATGATAAGTCTGATGATACACACTTACAGAATGCTGTCACATCTGTTAAACTTTAGATTTGTCTGATGCTAAAAATTGCCTCATGACTTTATAAATATATTATGTTGGATATTGCGATGACGATATGAGATTTTTTATTTATTATTTTTTTTTTTAACCACAGCTGAATTCTCAAATCTGGTCAGAAAGTGTGCGCTATTTTGTATAACAGCACGGCTCGGACAGTAGGTCCGGCTGTAACTTGAATATTAGGTTTATATTAATGTACTTATTCTAATACGTCATTGTTTCTATAGTAACAGCTCATACTCAGGGACTTGTATGGCAAACACTCCACATCAACTAAGACTAATAAAAAACAGAGAAGTAAAATGTATAATCGTTGATGTGGTGAAGTTTTTGTTAGGAGATGTTTATGTAGCATTTATGGAAGGAGTCTCCAGTGTCAGCGGTTTGTAACAGTCTTTAGGACAGAGGAGTTTACACTTTCCGGTTTCTCGGTGAAATGACAGGCTGTGAATTTTGAGAGAGAATGAGAGAAAGATAGAGAAAAAGAGCTGTTTATCAAAGCTGTAACATAAGTGAGAACAGGTACTAACTTGTCTCTCAGACGTTCCACATTTAATTCTTAATTAAATTAAGAATTAACATTAAATCTTAATTGTGAACAGTTAAAATGTGCGATATGTTGTTCATTAATAAATGAAACATTGTAATTGTTGGGAAATCACTGTCATATAAGCGGAATAACACACAACAGACCTGTTGTATGAAAATAATGCACTTCGGTGAGGTAGCGGCACTCTGCATGCGCGTCCCGCTGCATCACACCACCCCGATGTACAATATTTTCAGATAACTGCAGGGTCTGTCTTGTGTTATTGCTTAACTGTCTGACTGAAAGTGTAACAATACCTGAAAACAACTGTTATTTCACTAATTTCAGGTTTATTCAACAATTTAAAAAAAAAAATTCTTCACAGAGAAATATTAAAAAAAAAAAATCTAATCCCCACCAACACACAGTTGTGGCGACTTCCTATTTATCACTTATGTACTCTACCTAAAGTATAAATATATATAATGTACTGTATATAATGACTATTAATCGCACTATCCAGTGTCACTCAGGTGGGTTGCCATCATCACCTCTGGCTTGACTGTTAGGGATCTCAATCTAAATCCATATCCAGATTTCTGTAAAGCTGCCTTGTGACAATGTCCATTGTTAAAAGTGCTATATAAAAAAAAAAATTGAATTCAAAATGGTGGTTTTTAAGGTGACTGTAAAGTGGTCAATACCGCTCACAGTATCAACACTCAGCTGAGCGAAGATTCAAAACTGTACCGTGTACAATAACACGAATCACTGCTCTTACGGTTTAACTACGTGTCTATGTAGGAAATGCTATGAACAGACACATGTAGCTGATTATTCTTACAGGCAGTGCAAAATGTGCAGAATTGCTCAATGCTGGTAAGCACTTACAGCGGAAGTATACTGCTGTGTTAAACTGAAACTAGAAGCAGTCACGAAAATGTAAATATTAAGAGCTTGATAAGATCTTTTATAAAAAATGGAAACATTGTGTAGTTGTTCCTGTTCATGTAGGTGAAAGCCCATGTGATCAGTGTGACCATGCAGAATAACATTAATCCTGGAAGGGATGTAGAATGCAGCGTCACTGGTTACCACTGAAGCAAAAGCTTGACTTACTTTACACAGTTCCCTTTAAAGCTTTCTCAGATCGAACGAGATTCGAGTAAAACTAAAGGATTTTATAGTTCATGTTTGAATCTGAATCCATTTGAGCAGAACTCTAATCTAATATCTAATGGGGAGAAACAGTCCTGAGTGTAACTGTTAGAATTGATCTGCTCATACAGGCTGTTATACTATACATAACCCCTTATGATTTATTCATAATGAAATGACAGAGCTGTTTATTTTCTTTCCATGTAGCTTAAAGCTGAAATGTAGGGGTTTGATGCAGGGGGAGAAAGTAAGTAAAGAAGTAAAGTAAATCAGAATCCAGTCAGCTTTATCCAGGTTCACTAAGGAGGAGAGCAGGGAAAGTTCACAAAGCTTTTCTAGCTGCTTTAAGAGCCATCAGTATACTTTAATAGCTGTCAGTATTGTTATTTATACAGGGTTCTGTGAAGCTAAATTAGGCCTGCGTGAGCCTGAATCCTGGCCGTCATCCCCCACAGGAGAACCTGCATGTCAGACTTCAGCTTTTCAGAGCATAAGAGCATTAGAATGATGATATGTCAGTATTACTTGTTCATTTCCTGGTAATTTCTTTTTATCATAATGTACATGATAATCACAATGTTCAAATGACCACATCTTAACTTCTTGTTTCCTGTTTTTATTGCACAGAATGAACTCTTTTCTCTGTTCTCACTTCTAGTTTGCTGTGCACGTGACATTTTACTCGCATTCAGTCATTTCTCAGCTTCGGTAAACACAAACTAGGCTGTTAAAATATGCTTCCCTTATAGCTAGCTAACAACTGCTAGGAAGTCACATACAATCAGACTCATTTATTGACGTTTAGTGAAGTTTTTGTAGGCTAGTGCAAGATGAAAATTCCCACCAGATTTACAAAAGTTTCAGTAACGCTGTTTTTCTTCATACTCGCGTGCGTATATCGATAAATGCCAATCGTCCAACATGATCGTGTTGCCAAACTAACTGGATTTTCGTTTAAACTGGTCCAAAATTAGAGGATTTAAAGAATAGCTGTTGTTCTGCTGCTCCTACAGGAGTTTACTGACACATTTAAAATTTTACGCTGTAGATGTATTTAGAGCGTCTAAATATCTACATATCTAAATATATCTACAAATATTATATACACACATACATATACACACTCATGGATTAGTGCACACTTCACATTATAATAAATGAACTCTTCCTGCGTTTGACTTCACTCTGAGTTGAAAAGTTGGAAGTATGTCATTTTTGACGTCGGTGAGTTCGAGCTACAAAGTGGGCAAAAACATGGACGCCTCTGTGTTCGTCTTTTGTTATCAACAAGCTAGCCATCTGACCGTGATGCATGATGTATATTTTCCTTCTCAAACCAGTCAACTGTTTAGTCAGTGTTATAGATTCAACAAGCGGATATGTCTGTATTTTGACGGATGTAAACCGAATACTTTTAGTATTTTTTAGTATTTGTTCATAAATATATTCACTCCTGGGCAAAAAAATGGGCCGAGCCCAAAATGGCACTATATTAAGCTTTTAATGGTCTTAACAACAAATCATTGGTGAGAAAATGAGCAGGAATGAAACAGATGCACTCCTGAGAGCTCCTGTGCCTCCATTTGCTGGTTTCCTTTTGCTGCAGTGAACTGTTTGTTTGGGGAAAAGCTAGAAACAGGGAAATTCACTTCTATAGTCTTCTTCTAACCTACTACGCAAAGGTAAAATCATGATAATGATTAAAATGTTTGATGTAAAATTCAGTCTAACACGTCTGGGTGTGCAACATTTTCCAAAAATATCTTCTGGGATTTTTTTTCTTAAAAGATTAGTGATTATTTGGTTTTCTGCCGCACCTGATGCAGTTCATCAAAAGCCACAAGGTTTAAACATTTAAAGAAATCAAAGGGAAAAACTTCACATACTAACTTCCTTTATCTATTTGTTTAATTCTTGTTAATTTCCTGACCAATGATTTGTTGTTAAGACCATTAAAAGCTTCATATTTTGCCATTTTGGGCCCCTTTTTTTGCCCAGGAGTGTATATAGTGTGATTATACACACACACACACAAATACAGTAAATACAAAAGTAAACTTCCTGTGTCTTCCCAGAAGCATTTGTCCTGCGTTCCCATGTGTTGTATATCTAATAGATATCTATATGGAAAATATATCTAGTAGAGAATGTGATGGTGTTTTAAAAAGCTGTGGGTGATCACATACTGAACAGATGGCAGCAGGTCGCGTGGGCTGGAGGCCTCCACTGGAAAGAGAAATAAAGTAAAAGACTCGTGTCATACTGTTTTCTTTAATCCTTCTGTGGTTTTGATTTCTCGAACTTTTGTGTTTATTAGTTTTTTCTTAAATGAGTCATTTCTAAGTATTAGCTCTGATTAAGTCTGAGTGTTGTAAAGAAATGACTTCACTGTTAAAGATTGGGTTTTTCCTTTCATAAAAAAGGTGCGTGTTCTCCGTGATTACAAACAATTTTTGCTGAACAGGATTCCAAGTATGACGAATATACTATAAGACTCAACTGAATCATAAGGAGCGTGATTCCAGTTGGAACAAAATACGTTCAGATTCAACACATGATTACATGATAGTAGCCTGTCTGAATGTGTGAGTCTAGTTCAGTAAAAAGCCCAAAAAAGGCAAATGTGGATGCTAATGTCGCTGTAATCCTCTTTCTTGTGGCAGGAGACACGTCTGAGGGAGGGCATTGTCAAGCTACAGCCCCAGGAAGAGCCGCTGCGCTCTGAGCTCCTGAGCGGCAAGTTCACTATCTTGGTGAGTTTTGTTTCAGTGAACATGTGCGGTATCTGCCCTTACACACCCTGCAAGCATTTACTTTGTTTTACTGTGAATTCACAGTTTTGTGATTTTTTTTTTTTTTTTTCCCCCACCAAGCTAGCAAAATATCCTTATAACTCTCCAAGTCATGGGTCGCTATGAGAGAGAATATAAATCATCCTGCGTTCACAGATAAAACTTGTGTTTCTAGGGTTAAGCCTGCATGAAAATGTTCAGAACCGGTATTATTATATATTATCCAATGCTACATTATTGTGTATTATGGTAATGTTAAGATCTGGGGGATTTTGTACTAAAGTTGTCCTCTGAAGCCCTTGTTAACTTGTTATGGAAGTATTTTCAAATGACTCAGTAGGTTTTTATGCCTCCGCTGATGAGGGGTGTAGGTGTTATGTGTTCAGGGTTGCCCCTTTATCAGTCCATCCGAGATTCTCATTAACACGATATCTCAAGAACGAGTGCTTGGATGTTTGTAGGATTTATATGGAAGTGTTATCGTAACCAGCAGATGAACTGATCACAATCTGAAGTTGATCCAAACAGAGTCATGGTCACTGCAAGGTCAAATGTCTAAAATAGATTTTCCTTCAATAACTTCCTTCACGTTTGAAGTATATTTTAAGGTTATTTCTGGTAACAGGAAGGAGTAGACTTGATTAACTGTTATCTCTCTCTGTTATGAAAGATTTAAAACTTTGCATTATATCTTTATATATAAAGACTAGACTAAACAGCAACCAATCATAACATACAAATGTGGATTTTCTTTGGATAGTTTGTTAAATACAGTTTTTCCCCCATTAAATAAATACTGTTGGTGATGGTCCATGGCAAAAACTTCTATCTTAGCAAGTGAAAATATTTGGAATGAAGTTTCCTAATATTTCTCATTATGAAATTATTATATAACAAATATTAGGCCATTAAGCTTTTATCTAGGCATACTAATTTCGTAAAATCTTGTGAGATGTTTTTCTTTTAGCAGAGTTTTACTTCTTTCTAGAAATAAACACTTGAAATAAGCAAAGCCAATAGAAGATGAGCATTTTAAGCTTTAAAGCAGTAAGAAACGTCTAGAAATAGGCTTAATAATCTTACATTTGTTTAAAAATATTCTAATAAAGAGAAATATTAGTGGAATTTTCCTCTATTCAAGATAGTTTTACTTGCTAAGATATAACTTTTTTTTTTTTTTTTTTGCAGTGTACCATCAACAGCAATATTTTTAAAATGGGGGGAAAAATGGCAGAATTGTATTCAACAAACTAAACTAAAGAATAGACTCTAACACTTGACCATTGCAGTAAGAGCAGAAACCAGGCAAGGCTTTTTAATCAGACTTGCGCTGTAGCGGAAGTCATATCTCAACTCATTTACGCTCTGAGCCATCCTGTCAATTAGAGGAGAGATAAGATTTCAATGGGAGAGATCTTCATGTCTAAGAGGATCGTTTGAACATCAACTATGAAGTTTTTTTTTATTTTTTTTTTTTAATAAAGTAATACCGTGATTAGGATCTTATGACAAAACTAGCAGTTATTCAGCGCGACTTTGTAATCGAGACTGTTCTGTTGGGAAACTCCTTCATTTACTGATATTGAATCGATTCCTGTAGCTCTTAAGTGGATCGTTTGAATGGCAAACCACAAACACAATTACTCACTGACAGCAGGATGTAGCGCACAGGTCGAGCTGAAGTAGGAAACTTCACTGCTGCCGGTGAGTCATGAGGATGCTTGTCAGGTCGATCAGCATGTTCACAGGAAGTACTGGAACTGACTGACTGTTGTTAGGGCGTGTCAGTGAGGAAAGTGAGGCCCTGTTCAGGCTAGGTATTAACATCGATCACAAGCTCTTCACATGGTCTTAAATGCCTCTTGTGGTCACTTGTGATTGCATTTTGTCAGTAACAAGGTTGCCAAAAGCAATCAGACGAGCCCAAAACTAGCCAATACCAAGTGTTTATATGTATTTATGTATATATAAGCGTTTATATGTACATTATATATAATGTTTTTGGCTGTCAGATGACTTTTTTCTAATTAAACCATCAAACGCTCAGATTGGTTGATTTAAAGCTTTGCTCATAGTCACAAACGTTTTCTGTGTTTTCAGCAATAATGAAAAGAGAGTTTTGTTTGCATGCTTTCTGACCATTTGTGCGCTTGACTGTGTTAATATCACAATTCTGTCCAACAATCGGACGTTTTCTTTAACAGTGCTGTCTGACTCTACACACTCTGAGCTCTACACACTATTATAAATCCTCACATCACGACAAAATGTATTGTAATGCTTAGTGACATCACACGTTTTTTTTTCTTAATGAAGTAATATTAAAGATTTGAAGAGTCCAATTTGACACAAATATCCTACAGGGTGCTTTCGAAAAGTCAGGAACCAATGAGATTTAAACCACACATACTTAATTTCGTATTTCTTTGTATTTATATATATGTGCTCTACACGTTCATCCTGTGTGCATTTTCTCAGCCGCTGTTTCTTGGTTTTGCGGATGTTGCTCAACGTATTCAGATCGACATGTTTGCTTGATCACGTTTGCTTGACGTATTCCCGTCGGTTCCTGACTTCTCAGACATCCTGTAGTAGCACGCAGAGCTCGTGTTGAGACAGGAGGTCAGGAAGTGTGCATATGGGAGGAGATTTCTAAAAATTAACCCATTAAGTTCATCAACAGCATCTGTGTGAAAACCGTGAACCTGACAACACTGGTGATGAGAAGGTCTTCTTTTTCAACAAGTGATCTAAATGATCAGACGTTCACACTTGTAGTGGTCTGATCACACGAGATGCATCTTAATACCAAATCTGAACAGAGCCTGAGTGTGAGGTGATTATGACGGTCTCTGATTTATGCAGTGCTGAGACACGGAGAATTATCATTACGATGGCAGCATTTATTCAGTTCTCTCTCTCTCTCTCGCTCTCTCTTTTTCTCTCTCTCTGTCTTTCTTTCTCTCTTGTGCTCTCTCTCTCTTCTATCTCTCTCTTCTCTCTATCTCTCTCTGTCTTGCTCTCTCCCTCTCTTGCTCTCCCTCCCCCCATCTTCTCTCTCTCTCTCTCTCTCTCTCTCTCCCTCTTTCTCTGTCTTTCTCTCTCTCTGTCGTTCTGTCTTTCTCTCTCGCTCTCTCTGTCTTTCTCTCTCTCCCCCTCTCTGTGTCTTTCTCTGTCTTTCTCTCTATCTCTCTCTTTCTGTCTTGCTCTCTCTCTCCCTCCCTCTCTCTCTCTTTCTCTCCATCTCTCTCTCTCTCTTTCTCTCTCTCTCTCTCTCTATCTCTCTCACTCTCTCTCTAACTCTCTCTCTAACTCTCTCTCTGTCTTTCTCCCTCTCTCTCTCTCTCTCTCTCTCTCTCTCTTTCTCTCTCTCTCTCTCTTGCTCTGTCTCTGTCTTTCTCCTGGATTGATCGATCAGAGTGCTCTGTTCCTTTCTTCCTGTCCTACATCCTGCCAGCAATATTTATAGCCCTTTATCCCCACTGTCTGAGTTCTTACTTTATTCGTCTATGTCAGTGTTTCCCAAACTTGGACAAATGACAGTAGATCCATAGCCAAGTGATTTTTCTTGTCTGTGTGTCAGCATAGCGTTGGTTTATGTTCCAGTCATTGTGGAAAGGAAGAGCTCAGAGTGACTGTCTATAATATCTATATATTGTAGAGATGAAAGTGCAGATGTTGTGTTTGAGACATGGATGGAGCTGCTGGCTGAAAGAGGCTGTGACATGAATGTGTTCAGCATTCAGTAGTAGAATCATTTTCAGGATTAGTACAATGTGTTCATTTTGGACTACGTTTGAGTACATAACCACTAACGGTAAGTCTCTGCTGGATCTTTTATTGTCTTCGTCTCTTCTGCCTCCCTGTGGACATATCAAGCACATCGCTTGTGTTATATGATGTCATTTTCTATGATGTCATTTATTATTCAGTTGCAGGAACAAGGCTTAAATTAGATACTGATTTCTAGGGGGATCGTTAACCGAATGATGTTTTGGTTCAGGATCAGGGTCTGGATGTGACGTCTGGATATCAATTAGCCAACCCAGAAATCTCACACATGAGAGAGATTTGCATATTTCATTGCTGCTGCATGTAAACGTGATGAATGTGTGTTATCAGAGCTGAAACTCGTAATGTCTACCTCTTCAGGGAGTAAGAGACCCCTCAGGTGCCTCCATTGCTCTGTACACAGCTAAGCTGCACCACCCGAATAAAACAGGCAACCACGTGGTGCTCCAGGCTCTGTTCTACCTGCTGGACAGAGCGGTCGAGAGGTCAGTGCGAACCGTTTTATATTCATATACAGCCGTCATTTACAAGAAAATAAAAAGAGCTGCGTTTAGATTGTAGGATTGACATTTACTATACATTTAGGAATATACGCTAATAACAGCTCAGTATATTCACCTTTATGAATGCCAGCTACAGCTTAAAGCACACACACACTCACACACACTCACACACTCACACACATAGCTCCCAGTCGTAAGTGTTTAGTCTCTTGTTGCAGTTTCGAGACGCAGAGGAACGGCCTCGTCTTCATCTACGACATGGCCGGATCCAACTACACCAACTTCGAGCTGGACCTCAGTAAGAAGATCCTCAACCTGCTCAAGGTTACTTCCATTTTTCCTAAACTTTTAGACAAACACAGCAGCCATGAAGGACTGATTTGTAGGTGACTACAAAATTTAGTATTTATTATTTATTTGCAAGGAAAACGGCAATAAAACGCTCCAGCAAATGCTTCCAGCGTGTAGGCTTACTTAGAAAAAGATTAAAAGCCTTATCACTCCCTTTATTCGTATTCATTTGTTCATCTCCATGGTAATTTCAGGAGAAAACCCTAATGCAATTTACTTAATAAAATAAAAGTGATGGTAAGTTGAATACTTGGTATTGAATTATGTAATATTAATGAACTACCAGGTTATTATATTATGGGTTTCAAATCTACACTCCATGAAACATGTGGCGTACAGTTAGCGTTGTCTGAGGCTGTAACTTGTCTGCCCGTCTCGGTGTGTAGGGTGCGTTTCCTGCTCGGCTGAAGAAGGTGTTCATCGTCGGCGCTCCCGTCTGGTTCCGAGTGCCCTACAACCTGCTGAGCCTGCTGCTCAAGGAGAAGCTCAGAGAACGGGTACGTACACATCCAGCGTACTCAGAAGTGGACAAATCATCAGTTCATTAGCTACTCCACCAGAGAAAAGAGAAAGCACTAAAGTCTCATGCTTGCCAAAAGGAACAGTTAACTAAGCTAAAAAGCAGCGTCATGTATAATATAATATTATAATATCTCTGGTGATGAAGCATATCATATTTGCGCCCTCGGCAAAAAGGCAGAAGGTATACGGCTAACATTTCAGCTATAAGCTCTAGTGTTTTCTTAACAGACGTAAAGATGTTATTTGAGTCTGCTGTATTTAAACTGTTTTTTTCCCCCTAATCCCTTCATATTACAGATCCTGGGAATACTGCATCACACGTGACCACTATAGACACACGTGACCACTATAGACACACGTGACCACTATAGACACACGTAACCACTAAAGAAACAACTGATTACTGTAGCCACACGTGACCACTATAGACACACGTGACCACTAAAGTAACAATTGATTACTATAGACACACATGACCACTATAGACACACGTGACCACTAAAGAAACAATTGATTACTATAGACACATGTGACCACTAGACACACGTGACCATTAGACACGTGACCACTATAGCCACACGTGACCACTAAAGAAACAATTGATTACTGCAGCCATACGTGACCACTATAGCCTCACGTGACCACTAAAGAAACAATTGATTACTGCAGCCATACGTGACCACTATAGCCTCACGTGACCACTAAAGAAACAATTGATTACTGTAGCCACACGTGACCACTATAGCCATACATGACCACTATAGACACACGTGACCACTAAAGAAACAATTCATTACTATAGACACACGTGACCACTATAGCCATACATGACCACTATAGACACACGTGACCACTAAAGAAACAATTCATTACTATAGACACACGTGACCACTAAAGTAACAATTGATTACTGTAGCCACACGTGACCACTATAGACACACGTGACCACTAAAGAAACAATTGATTACTATAGACACACGTGACCACTATAGCCACACGTGACCACTATAGACACATATAACCACTATAGCCACACGTGACCACTATAGCCACACGTGACCACTATAGACACACGTGACTACTATAGACACATATGAACAGTATATACACACGTGACCACTAAAGAAACAATTGATTACTATAGGCACACATGACTACCATAGACACATTTGTAGGGCTGTCACAATTACTCGATTAAATTCGACTACCCGATTAAAAAAAAAAAAATCCTGGCTTACAATTTACTATTTCGAGTATCTGGTAAAATGGCGGAGACACGACAGTGCACAGATGAGGGTCCGTACGACAAATGACAAAGAATGTCAGAAGTGTTGGAGCACTTTACATTAGATGTGAAAAATAATGCTGTTGTCTGCCGTCACTGCAAAAATGAACTCAAATACCATAACAGCACATCTTCAATGCTGCAGCACCTGAAAAGGAGACATCCAGGTTTCACAGATCCACCACCAGACACAGCACGGCAAATTCACTACTAGATAGATAGTAAATAAATTTAAATAATCTTAACTTGCACACCCGTTATAAGCACAAGCCCCAAAATGTATGACGTGTATGATTATACATCGCATCGCATTCTGAAAGCCCACTTAAACGCCCGTCAGAGCGCACAATTTAATAGAAACTAGTTAGAAATGATAATCATCTCTAACCAAATTACTGTGAAGTAAACTTGAATACGTCAGTATTTTTCCAAATGTGCACATTACTGTTCATCGCATGTTTCATAATAAGGTCAAAACTCCTGCTTTGAGTTTGCATGTTTCTGTGGTTACTCATCACACAAATCAAGGAATTATAATCACTGTAGCATTTCTATCGTAAAACAGTGGTCAAATGTCAAATATTGAGTGAAAGAACCTTTGAAATTATATATAGTTTGGCGAGATTAAATTATCACTGAAGTCTATTTTTGTGAATTAGAAAAAAATCTGATTACTCAGTTAATCTTCAAAATAATCGTCAAATTATTATAATCGACAGTGACCGCCCTACACACTTGACCACTATAGAAACAACTGATTACTATAGGCACATATGACTACCATATGTGCTGAAAGAATATAATATAAGCATCACATATCTATTTGAATAATTTTATTGATCAAATTCAACTTTTATTGGTCACACACACAGCCATACACAGTACGACGTGCAGTGAAATGTTTTTACGACTGTCAGGTGACAGAAGAGGCTAAAGTAAAATCAACAATGGGGATCGAAAGTTGGCATAGACTTAAATGAAAAGATGTTGATTTTTGTTGTGTGTGCTTTTTTTTGTTTTTGTTTTTTGGCAAAAGTCAATAGAAAGTAAGAGTTTTTCCTTCTCAGGTTGTTGTATGAGTGAAGTTTAAAAAAAAAAAAAAATAAATAAAAACTGATCAGCTTTTTAAATTTTCTTGAAAACACAAGTGCAAGCAGCTCTTTTATTTCGTTTGTTATCCACCTGCAGGTCCAGATGGTGAAGATGACCGATCTACTTCAGCACCTTCCCAGAAACTGCCTGCCCGAGCACCTGGGTGGCTGCTTGCCTCTGGACGTCCATGGCTGGAACCAGCGTCTGCTGGCCGAGCAGAACGGCCGCGTGGATCCTGTCGATGAACTTCTGGGCGTCCCGCTGGCGACCTCAGCGGTACACACGCCAGGCCCGGACGCTATGCGACTCCCCGAGTTCACAGCTCACGTGGCTCGGGCGCAGCGAAGCGGAATTTACCACGAGTACGAAGAGCTCCGTAAAGAGCCGCCGTCCGGGACCTTCCACTGTGCCCTGTGAGTACAGCAGCTCAACAAAGCCTAGTCTGATCAACAGCACGTGGTTAACGAATATGGGTTTAACCAATACGGCTAGTCTATAACCAGTACGGCACATTGTATTTTTATTTTACAAAGCGTGGAATAATTGTAAATATTTCTAAATAATTCAGTAAAGGAATCAATCCAATTATTAGCAAAGTATAGGAATTATGTATAAAATGTTTAGCATGTGTAGTCTTTGGCAGTCCTATATCTGCCCTTATAAATGATCTCAGTTACACACTGATGAGCCCTGAGTTTAGATTTACTTCTATCACTCTCACTGATTTCTTCCATTTATTTGATGGTACCTTATTTTTCTATGGAGGAAAGTATCTCTTTTTAATGGGACTCACTGGGTGCTTTGCACATCCTCAGGGCTCCGTACAACCAGGAGAAGAATCGTTACGGTGATGTCCCGTGTCTTGATCAAACACGTGTACGTTTGAAAGCCAGGAGGAATGAGGTTTGTAAAGAACTGAAAGCTTTTACCTTGAATTTTTTTCAATCCAGCGTGCCTTTGGTTTAGTGAGAGATTCATCCTATATTCTCTTTACAGAGATTGGACTACATCAATGCCAGCTTCATGGACGGCTACAAACAGAGGAACGCATACATCGGAACTCAAGGTACAACAGAAAAACTGTTCAGTATGTGACGCTAGAAGTTTGTCTGCGGCTTTAGCGAGGCGTTCTGGTCGTGCGATTAGTTTAAAATTGGGCTTTAAAAAAAAATTGTGCCTGTGCACAGGGCCGCTGGAGAAAACCTATAACGATTTCTGGAGGATGGTGTGGGAGCAAAACGTGCTAGTCATCGTCATGACAACAAGGTGAGATATGAGTCAGATGACAAAAACATGAAGGGCTTCTGAGGGGACGGAGCCTCGCAGTTGTGTATTATTTCAGAGAAAAATGTTTGATCTAATGACAGCGCTTAACTTTCCAGGCGGTTGTGTAGGATGTGTGGTTTCAATGATCTGTGAATTGGGTAACTAACATGGCTCTGTGTGTGTGTGTGTGTGTGTGTGTGTGTGTGTGTAGGACAGACGAGGGCGGCAGGAAGAAGTGTGGACAGTACTGGCCTCTGCAGGAAGGAGGACAGGAAGTTTATGGACACATAGCTGTGGTTACCCAGAGAGTGGACAACCATTCCCATTACAATCAGACCATTCTAGAGCTGCATAACACAGAGGTAACACACACACACACACACACACACACACTGAGGTGGAGGGAGGAAGAGCAGTAGAGGAGTGAAGCATTAGAGTACTTTATTTCCTTTGTTCTTTGGATCTCAGGAATTCAGGCTCATTTGTGTAACGTTTATAACGTCTGTTTTTGTTATAAACGTTGGAAAAACTAATGTGTGACAAGCTGGAAATAATCAGCAGATCATTCAGTAAAACAGTAAGTACACAGGAAAGCTTTGATGCGTTCATGTGAAGCTTTTTGATTAATTGCTCTGAAAGACTGAGAGGTTCAGAGATTTAACCTAAGTGTGTGTGGGGGAAAAAAAACAACACACACATATATACACACACAAGAACTACTATAAGCGAGGAAGAAAAAACATTTTGGGTGTGCTGTTCTTGGGAAGTAACTGTGATGGGCTGGTGTGATGGATCAGAGCGACCGTTATGACGTTTTAACTGTGTTTTATTCCTCTAATGTCACAGTGATTTGCTAACGCTAACTATTTTATGTATTGAAGAAAGCGTAATACTTTTTCAATCTTGTTATAGAACGCCCAAGAAGCTAGTTAACTCCTCTTAAGCAGCTCTAATCATTCGTTCTCTTACCAACGTGTCTTTGTTCTCTCTTTGAGTTGATAAGACAAAAAAAATGCAGCGTAACATTATAGAGAAATGGAAAAAACCTCTCAGTTCTCTATCCTGAAGACTTTCCCGTGTCGGAAAACAGCTACAGTTGCAGCTCTACTGCTGCATTCGACTAGATTGTAACTCGTAATACACAAAGAAAAAGGAATTCCTGCTTGGGAACTCTGGATGGTCACTTCAACCCCGAGTTCAGCAAGTGACGTCAAATCAACATGGCCGCTCACAGCATGAACAGTAAACAAAGCAGCATTTCGTACCTTTAAATGAGTTACACTGTATATACAGGTATTTGCTTTAAATCAGCCAACATACAGCTTGATAAATCTATCACACTGACTGTACAGTTCTCTGTTTTGAAGAGAAAAATATACATCACTCATCACAGTTCCTTAACACAGCTGCTAAACATTCCTCCAAAAGCTGCTAAACATATTTTTATATATATAACGTCTATATCTCTGTATACTAGACTAAAATACAACTATACTAGATGGTATTTTATTTTATTTTTCTATTTTATTTCATTATATTCTGCTTTATTGTATTGTTTTATTACGTATCACTGTTGCATTGTGGGACGAGGCACTAAGGAAAAACATTTCACTACATTAATACATCATGTATGTAATATGTATATGACAAATAAAGAACCTTGAACCTTGAAGAGTTAGCTGGCTAGCGTGTTGTTAACAAAAGACAAACACAAAGAGTTTGTCATTTTTTTTCCCCCCACTTTTTAGCTTAAACACAGGAAGTTCGAAAATCACGTAGTTCACATAGACTTCCGAAGTCGAATGCAGCTTACATTTGATTGTTACAAAGCTCTGATACTGGATACTCCTTCCAAAAATGCAAAATAAATCATTGTCTCCTGTCTACGTAAGTTGTTACTACAGAAAATATAATGTATCAGGAAAAGCCTTGCAGTCTGAACCAAACCAATCAGAATGGAGAACTGTGCTATAATGTAAAATATGTATGTCTCATTCTGTTAACCGTGAACGTGTTCTTTAGGGAAACACATCCATTTTTGACATGTTTGATATAGTCTGATGTAGTTACATGAAGTTCATGTAAATCGATGCTAAATACATTGGCTTTCCTGGATGTTTCTTTGCTTCTGTTCTTGTCAGACGTGCGAGCAGAGGCAGGTGAGCCACTTTCAGTTCCTGAGCTGGCCCGACTACGGCGTCCCCTCCTCAGCGCTCTCTCTGCTCGACTTCCTGAGCACGGTGAAGAGACAGCAGAAGAGGGCAGTGAAAGCTCTGGGCTCACAGTGGAGAGGTCATCACCTGGGTCCACCGATGGTTGTCCACTGCAGCGCAGGCATCGGCAGGACTGGTAAATGATGGCACCTTAATGTGTTCGTTGCGTATCGTTCAAAATGATCTCAACCTGCATCGGGCGTTTCCTCAATACATAAAGAAATGGACACCGTTCCGTTTGAGACGGTGTGTAGTGGAATGATATATCAGAGATACTGTTGGTACGTGATGTGTTCATGACTGGCTGAGTAAGACATTGCTTCCAGTCTCCTTTGGAATCAAAGTTTATACTGTGGATTTATGAATTGCAGGTTTCTGTGAGTTTATCTCCTCTTTCAAAGCTAGAAATAACAAGGCCCTTGACACATATTTGTTATTTAAACTCATCTATTCATGGAATTTGATCTCACTTCCCAAGAAAAGAGAAATTAGGATGAAAAGAGAAATAAAACATAGAACAGCCTTTAACTAGCTAAATATGGTTTAAGCTAATATTGGAGAGCTACTTGCTAACAGTAACTGGTTTGAGAAGCCATGATAAAGTTAGGGGGAAAGGATCACTGGCTTAATATTTCATTATACTGATTTACTGAGTCGTGAGTCTAGTACACTCCTATCTGTAAACACACACTGTGCATTCCAGTGTTGTGTGACTGCAGTGTGTTAGACCTGTGTCCAGCATCAGTTAGCATTCAGTGTTTGCATTTGAATGAGCAAAGCAAGCAGCTTTAGTGACTTTGAATGAACATGATGCTGGGTGTACACTGGAATTCTACCATCTTCCAAACAGCTGTCGTTTTTAGGTACGCACAAGCGTTCAAGCGTTTTGTCATGAATGGTGCAAAAAAAAGCCCACTGCTTACAGTATACCACTTTCAGATCTTTGTTTCGAATGGGCTACAACAGCTGGAGACAATCTCAGGTCAGTGTTGAGAGCAAAAACACAAAAAAGTATATCTTCAGCTGGTCCAGGAACATCATGATGAAGCAAGACTCAGAAACATGAGTCCATGGGGTCATCATGTGTGGTGTGAACAGGCCAGTGATGGTGAATATTTTCCTGTCACACATTAGGATCACGGATACTCAGTGAAGAACATCTGATCAGCATGATGGATATAAGCACTGCTGCTGAGTTCATAAGTTTATTCCTATTCAGATAGACACTTGCAGCATGCAGTCAAATGTGTCTCATGCTGCATTCAACTAAAGGCCATACCTTGTAATTACCCAGCCTCTGACCAGGAAAAAACAAAGAAAACGCCCGCTCTATTCGAACTTCCTACTCAGGAAATCTCGACGTCTCCTCAACTCAGTAACTGACATTGAATCAACATGGCTGCTCACAGCATTGACAGTAAATACAGCAGCACTTCTTAACTTTACACTGTACACTCCTGGGCAAAAAAAAACATGGGCCAAGCCCAAAATGGCAATATATTACTTTTAAGTTTTTAATGGTCTTAACAACAAATCATTGGTCAGGAAATAAGCAAGAATTAAACAAATAGATAAAGGAAGTTAGTATGCGAGAGCTCTTCCCTTTAGTTTCTTTAAATGTTTAAGTCTTGTGGCTCTTGATGGGCTGCATCAGGTGCGGCAGATAACCAAATAATCACTAATCTTTTAAGAAAAAAACATCCCAGAAGATATTTTTGGAAAATTTTGTACACGCAGACACGTGTTAGTTTGAATTTTACATCAAACATTTTAATCATTATCATGATTTTACCTTTGCATACAAGAAGACTGTAGAAGTGAATTTCCCTGTTTCTAGTTTTTCCCCAAACAAACAGTTCACTGCAGCAAAAGGAAACCAGCAAGTGGAGGCACAGGAGCTCTCAGGAGTGCATTTGTTTCATTCCTGCTCATTTTCTCACCAGTGATTTTGGTTTACAGGAATGAACTTCATCATGTTGTAGTATGTTACTAATGAGTAACATTACACAATACAACTTAAATTTTTAACATTAAGTGTTTTTACAGCAAGCTGATTTGACTAGCAATGTTACGAGTATTCTAAAAATTACAGTTTGCATTTTACAAACTGCCAGCTGCCCTCAAACACTCATTTATATTGCATGTTCTTTTATAAACTCAAACATTTATATCATAGTTATGTCAAATGTTAGCTTTTAATATCTGCATTCAACAAGAAGTTAAAGTCTGGCAGCTTAGCAAACCTAAAATCTAAAAGGTTCTGCTGATTGGGTTTTGGGATGGGAAGTTATTCTGTACAGTAGGCTACCTTCGACAAGCATATTATCAGGATGTCACTGTTTTCGTGGTGAATTTGACAGCTGGTGGAGATGCCAAGTGAAGAAAAACAACAAAACCTTTAGAAAATACCAAAATCCAGACCTCGTTGTCCTCATAGCTAATTACAGTCTCGATGATAACGTACAACATCATGTCATGTCATCAAATGGTGGCAGACTCAGGATCATAAACCATAGTGTGTATTGTTTCATCTACGTGGTACATATTCCTGCTCAATGCAGAGACTGTTTATGCCACTTGACATGCTAATGAATACGTACAGTATGTGTAGCTAATCAACTGGCAACTATACGTACATAAGGCACAGTTTATTCTCTCAATCATATAGAAATGTTTGACTGTTTTTTTTTTTTTAGGTACGTTTTGTGCTTTGGACATCTGTCTGTCCCAGCTGCAGGACGTTGGGACACTGAACGTGTACCAGACGGTGAGGCGTATGAGAACGCAGCGCGCCTTCAGCATTCAGACACCCGAACAGTATTATTTCTGCCACACTGCCATCCTTGAGCACGCCCAGCGTAACGGACAGGCCACCTCTAATCAGTGAGAGACAGAGCCTGTCAGTGGCTCGGTCGGTAATGGGAATTTTTAAACATTTGCCACGGACCCCCCCATGTCTCCCTGACATTCACTCCAAGCACAGTATTTTTTGACTGTTGTAAAATTGCTGATGTGTTAAAAAAAAAAAAAAAAAAAAAAAAAAAAAAAAAAAGAAAAAGTGCCACCGTAATAGCAATCATAGCCAATGCTGTTTTGCCATGAGGCCTAAATCTCTGCTGAAGATCCAGCTGAAGACTCAGTAAGATCATGTGTCTTGTAGCTAATCAGTAACGCTGTATCAATCAGAAGTGTTCACAATTTGGTTGAATGTTCATAAGTTCTCAAGAACCAGTAAGCTGACAGTTCATAAAGTGTAGCCGTCTAATCAAACGATGTCAAAAATAAATGGTTTTATCCCATCGGGTTTGAATTTACACTCAGCAAAAAGGCAGCAATTATTAATAACAAAGTAGAACAGAAAATCTGCTTGAACAAGAGAGTGGACTTTCAATTCATTTTGACCGCAGCTCAGTTAAGGGACCTGTGCTGATTTATTCCGACAGAAAATATCACCACTGAATTAGTCTAACGCTTCAAAAGTACTCGTTATTTTCCTTTTGACTACGACTTCACACTGGACGCAGCGTGTTGGGCCTCTGTCCTGTTAGAGTCCAGCAGGCTGAAGTCTCAACCTACATTTACTGTATTTAACAATATGAATATGTAGCACTATTCACAAATGGACTGCTTCCCACAGTTACCCATGGTAAATATATACGTTGTCTGGGTTTTCTATTAGCTTTTATATTTATATTCGAAACTAGCTCCACTGTACATTGTCCATAGGAAACAGTGGGCCTCATTTATCAATCTTTTAGTAAAGTTGTGTGTAAATGTTTGTGTAAGACAAACCGAAATAAAAATTTCTGCCGGATTTATAAACTTTTCAGAAACGCTGATTTTCTTCATACTCACATGTGTATGTTGTTGAACGCCAAACATAGCAGGCGTGTGCACGGCACAGCTGATTTGCATTTGCTGACGCCCACAAAACTCCATAAAAGGCGAAGCTCGCAGCGCTGAAATGACGAGTAAGCGACAAAAAAAGACTTTCTCAGAGGTAGAAGTGGAAGTTATTTTGAGTCCCGTCTATGCCAATAAAAATACACACTTTTCAGCACCTGAAAAGGACAAAGTCGAGAACTGAATTACAGAAAAAGGTGAATTTGATATGAATGAAGTGAGGTGAAAAGAAAATGGCTTGAAAATATATTTGAATATATCTCCTGTACCCAGGTGTTCATGGACAAGAAGCACATCTCGTAGGATAATTTTTTTTTTTAATTCAAAGCAAGGCGTCTCGTCGAATGTTGACCAGAAATCCCTCACACACCAACGCACCCTCCCTGATGCCATGTCATAGGAAGCCTGATGTTGGCTCTCAGAACACTAGGGAGTAAACGGCACATTGCAGCTTGAGACGTACCAGATCGGTCACTTATCAGTCACTCAGTGCTGCCTCTAATAAAGTGTTGCACAGAATTAAAAGAACGCGCCTACTGTTTAAATTTGACGTTATAATCCGTATATAAAAGTCCAGTAATCCATGCAACTGATATGATTTGAAGCGGATCAGCCGAGGTTTACGTTAGTTCATCATCTTGTGCGTAAATTTACACACATTCAGAAGCACGAGTAGGATATACTCGTACGAACGATTTACAAGTATCCAGCTTGATAAATGAGACCCAGATGTTTGTACCAGTGGATTTATGAAATGGATTTGTTTTGTTTACTGAACACCTTCTCTTCAGTGTCTGTGAGATTATTTTAACATGCGATGAAGCTGCAGCAAGTTGTCTAAACTCGTTCTTTTCCTACGCTTCATTTCACAGTAGTGCTGCGGATGAACCTCCCTTGCTTATTATGATTAGCAAATACTGAATGGTTATTGAAAGTGTTTCAATTTTCAAACAATATTAGACCATGACACTTTTGTTTTGGATTTTTTTTTTTTTTTTTTTTAACTACATGAACAATTTAGACCTTTAGACCAATTTGAGTTTGTATTTACCATTTGCATTAAACATCATTTCACCAGCAGAGCTGAAAAGTAGAAAGATTAAAAATATATATATTTTCAAATTCCATTTAAATGATAAACAGACATTTCCCACCTATTTTCCTGCTATATTTCATTTCGGATTATTTCAGCTTCATGAGGTCCTGCCGTATTTTGGTTTATGTGCTCAGACACTAACAGCAGGCCCTAAATATAGGCCAAATATATCACAGACTGCAAATGATCACATCAGAAATCAGCAAGGCAAAAAAAAAAATAACCTGCTGTACGTCCAATTATCCAAACACGTCTGGTGCACTCATAATTAGAATATGAATGTGTACAAAGTATGATTATGTGGAAGAAAAATGAAATAATAGAAAATAACAGTCTGTACCGTAAGCATGTACGCCTGTTGTGTCATTTTTAAATTCAGCATCCCGAGTAAAAGTGTCAGTGTCTAATCTTTTCGAGCTCGCTGCATAAAACATGTCCTGTCTGGCATTTTGATGGTTTGAACGACAACTAAATTGCAGGTGATGTAGTCGAAAATGTGAAGGTTTTTTTTTTTTTTTTTTTTAAATGTGACAGACAATGTAAATACTGTTCTGAGCTGATAGTCAGTATTTTCATTATCTGGCACTAAGCTGTGTTTTTACAGCCTGTAGGCATCTTTTTTTACAGTGTGGGAGAGTTGTTTTTCCTTTACAAATTCCACTCGACCGCTTTGGAGCTCTTATGGGATTGGACAGCGACTGCATTGCACTCCATCTCCGGCTTCTGCTTTGCTTCTTTGGGCCGGATGTACTCGCTGATATAAAACACCCCTTTTACTGTGGTTTGTAGATGCTGTTGCTTAAATTACTGACGTAAAAGTATCGCTTATTTCTCACATCTCTGTATAACCATATGAAAGCACTTTCAGTCAGGTGTTCACTATGTGCATTCACTGTATCTGCAGACGTTGTGTAACAAAACAGGACTAAAACACCACATATTCCATAGCTGATATAACGTTTTATACTGTGGTGTGATAAATGCAGTTAGTTGTAAAATGACCGATGTGCAAAATTAGACAGTGTTCCCTGTTAATCATCTGTTTTTGTCGTTCACGGTTGTAACTGCGATACTTGTCATGTTTCGTAATATCATGTATTTTGTTCTTGGGTATGTAAACCATTGCTACTCAATTCATATTGAATTTGCTTGTAGTGAAGCGTCTTGTAAACACTTGTATGGACGCGTATGAAAGTATAGAAATATAGAAGTTCTTCAAACAATGGACACAAAAATTAACCAACTTTATTTTTCTATTATACTCAACAAACTACTTCATTTGCAAATAGCTACTTATATTTTTTCTCATTCTGTAACATGTTTGTTTGTTTGATTTTTATGGTCATGTAATCAAAGTATATAATCGATAGTGCCATGCCATGCTGTCCGCTTCTACATGTCGAACACTTGAATTTAGGACCAAGTACTTTTGATTCGAAGGAGAATGTGTAATATGAGGCTGTGCTGAAATGTGGCGTGGAGAGCGAAGTCCTGTACCCTGATTCAGGGACAAGTGGACTCTTGTAAACTAAGAATTCCAAGTTACTGTTAAAAAAAAAAAGAAAAAGAAATTAAACAGAGATATCATTTCATCATACTGAGCCTTTGTTTACTTTTTCACAGTACATACCTGCATATTATTTCTCACGGTTTGTCGTAAGATAAGTTCAGTCATGTCCATAAATATATGGACGTTCACAAAGTTACACTTATTTCAACTTTTTTAGCATTCACATGATTTAGATGTACAACCTTTTTAAATTAAAGCTAAAAGTCACTGCACTGCACTTTGAGCTCATACACTTTATTTAATTTTAACTCCAATATACTGTAGTAGATAGCTACAGTACCAGATACACCGTATGGCCAAAAGTATGTGGACACCTGACCATCACACACATGTGCTTGTTGAACCTCTCGTTCCAGATTTATTCCCCTGTGTTTCCTGTTATAATGAGCTCCACTCTTCTGGGAAGCTTTCCACTCGATGTTGGAGCGTGGCTGTGGGGATTTGTGTTCATTCAGCTACAAGAGCATTAGTGAGATCAGGCGCTGATGTTGGTGAGGAGGTCTGGGGTTCAGTCGGTGTTCCAGTTCATCCCAAAGGTGTTCAGTGGGGTTGAGGTCAGGGCTCTGTGCAGGACACTCGAGTTCTTCCACTCCAACCTTCACACACCATGTCTTCATGGAGCTCGCTTTGTGCACAGGGGCATTGTCATGCTGGAACAGGTTTGAGACTCTTAGTTCCAGTGAAGAGAAATTGTAAAGCTACAGCACACAAAGACTTTATATACAATTGTGTGCTTCCAACTTTGTGACAACAGTTTGAGGTAGAACCACAATATGAGTGTGATGGTCAGGTGTCCACAAACTTTTGTCATTCATTGATTCATAAGTAAGTGTTTTATCCTGGTCAGTGTTGCGGTGGTTCTGAAGCCAATCCTGGGAACACTAGACACAATGTGGGAATACACCATGGATGAAATGCCAGTGCAGGGCACCATGTACATGCACACACACACACACACAAAGTTCACACAGTCATTTACACCTAGGGGCAATTTTAGAGTTATGAATCCACCTTTTCAGAGGTGGGAAGAAACCATAGAACCTGGAGGAAACGAGAGGACCTGAAGGAAACCAGAGGATCTGGAGAAAACAAGAGAACCTGAAGGAAAACCATAGAAGCTGGAGGAAACCTTAGGACCTGAAGGAAAACAGAGGATCTGGAGGAAATCAGAGGGACCTGAAAGAAACATTCGAATCTGGAGAAAACAAGAGAACCTGAAGGAAACCGGAGGACCTGGAGGAAACCGGAGGATCTGGAGGAAACCGGAGGACCTGGAGGAAACCGGAGGATCTGGAGGAAATCAGGGGACCTGAAAAAAACATTAGAATCTGGAGGAAACCTTAGGACCTGAATGAAAACTATAGAGCCTGGATGAAACCAGAGAACCTGGAGGAAACAAGAGAACCTGAAGGAAACCCATAGAACCTGGACTTGAAAGAAACAAGAGAACCTGGAGGAAACCAGAGGATCTGGAGGAAACCCACAGGGACTCAGCTGCATGTTTATGTTGTATTTATTACCTCATCACTGCACCACTGAACCATTTCACCAGTCGTTCTGCTGATGCCCTGTGTAAGGGAGTGAACTTCCACCCTCAGTGCTACTGTCCTGTCAGTATTTGGCGGCTCATATTCGAGTCGTGATTACGTCAGCGTCCTCGTAGACCAATCAGAAGACAGAGGGGCGTGTCCAGCGATTTTGTTACAAACACGAACCCGGAGTAAAGAGGCTTCTTTTTCCCAGGTACGTACCAGCTGGAGAAGAAAACCGAAATGTAGATCATGTAAGATTATATACAGCGTGTGTCCTAATGAAGGTAACTGATCCGAAAGCTATGACATGGTGTCTCTGTGATCGAGCTGAGCTCGGTAAGGAGAGATTAAGCAGCTAAGGACAGCAAGGTGGCTAGTCAAAGCCTGCCAAACACACGCGTTCAGGCTGCTGAAGGTGCTGCTGAAGGTGGTGAAGGTGGTGGTGTGTCCTGGAGATCTCCTCCGCCTGTTTATTTTAAACTCTTCTCTCCATGCAGTGGGGTAGATAGTGAACGGAGGGATCAGGCAGGAGGAGAAGAAGAAGGAGAAGAAGGAGGGAGAGGGAGGAGGAGGAGGGAGTTCTGTTGTGGCGAGTCGGTTAGATGTTTTCCTCTTGAAATACACGGAGTAAACAAAGAAGCTCTCACTTTAGTTTGTCGTCCATTTTAGGTTCCGAATTTGGGGAAAACAAAACACACACAATACGCGAGGAGAAACATGTCGGTGTGGATGTGTGACTCTGTTTCAGACTCTATTGTTCAGTGGGACAGAGCAGTGAACCTGTGTGTGTGTGTGTGTGTGTGTGTGTGTGTGTGGCGTATTAAAGGGGACATGGCCAGACTTTTCAGATAAATCTACACAAATCCGCCGTCTACAGCGACGCTTTGTTTGTGTATGTGTGTGTGTGTATATGTGTATGTATGTGCGCATGCGCGCGGGCGCGTGCACGTATTATTGTTTCCTGATACTATTTTTTTTTTAAAGATAAATAAATTAATCGGACCTTACTGTCAATATCGCGTTTTCGGTCATTTGTGTTCGTTAACGACTGTTTCACTCGAGATATTAAAAAAAAAAAAGTAAGAGTAAATCGACCTTGTTTACGTATTTAACCGACTGAAATATTCAAAATGTCGTCGTGCGTTTAGCTCGTTAGCTGAGCGCGAGACTGTGTTCTTGGTCAGTTAGAGTCAGAACCGAGGAGGAATCCCGGGCAAGTGTTTAGCTCCGCCCCCTCACGGGGAGGCGACGGTTTAATTTAGCCGTTCCGCCTTTTTGTTTTTTGTGGAGGGGGAGGGGGAGTTTAAAAAAAAAAAAAAAAAAAAGTTGCGTACTCTGATTGGTCAAAACCTAAAAAGGAAAAAAAAGTGGGCGGGCGCTCTCGCGTTTCATCTCTATGTAAGACGTAAGCAATGACTAATAAAACATAGTTGGGGAAGAGTCACGTGTGAAAATAACTTCAGGAAGTTACATTCTCACTAATTACATACACAAAAGAGAACTCTTAACTTAATTTTCATGAATGACCGTGCAGGAGGAACAGTCTTATCGACTTTATGTGCGCTAAAACGTCGTGTTTAGGAAACCTAGCAACCAAACAAGCGGCCAACGCACGCGCGCGAACACGCACGCACACACGCACACACGCGCGCGCGCATGGCTTCAAATAAACTAAAACCGTTTCATCGGGAGTTGGAAACATAATAATGTGTCTTTTTATACTCTTCTAGTTTTTGAGATTTCTAATATCAGTGATATCTTGGTGTTAAACTTTGTGTGTGTGTGTGTGTGTGTGCTAAGACTGAATGGCGGGCATGGGATGAACCCTTGTAGACAGCTATTCACGTGAGTGACGTTCAAACCGTCCAATTAGAGCGACGCGTTTTGCGCCTTCTACCAATCCGGAGCCAATCACATCTACTGTGGGCGGGTGTTAAGGGAAAAGCCACGCCCCTCGCAAAGAGCCCAACTGGGTTGTTTTCAGAAGAGATTTTTTTTCGGTTCGTTTTCTTGTATGGCGCATTATTTTTTAAAAATATTTAACCCTTTGTTACTGTTTTATTGAGAGTATGCATTCGGAACCGGCAGCCCAGACATACACACACATATGCAGTGTTTTAGTATCGAAATAGTTTTAAGTTTGTGTGTGTTTTTTTTTGTTTGAAGTCGTGGTGTGAAGCTCAGCAACTCGATTAGCTTAGCAACTAACTGCCGAAGAGGTGAGTGAGAGCTGCTCGCTCTGGGGTTTACTCAAGAAAAGCAGGATATTTTGTCTCTTCGAGGCTTTTCAGTGAAGATTAATACTCAGTGTGTGTGTGTGAGTGAGTGAGAGAGAGTGTGTGTGTGTTTGTGTGTGTGTGTGTGTGTGTGTGTGTGTGAGCCGCTAGCTCTCGTGGCTGTTCCGCCTGCACTGAAATCTGCACTGTAACTCATTAGCAAAGTTAGCTTCCAGGACACATGATTAATCCCAGAGGTTATGTTTAAAAAAAAAAAAATTAAATAAGTGTGTGTGCATGCATACAAATCCGCGAGCTGGTGTGTGTGTGTGTGTGTGTGTGAGTGTGTGTTAGCTTGCTAAGCTGCTGTAGTGGAGCTTGTTCAGGGTTTGAAGGTTTGTTGGTGTGTGTTAGTGTTTGGTTGGAGCAGTGTGAGTGACAGGCCTTTAGGCGCAGGGGGAAGGGGCAGATCTCTCTCTCTCTCTCACACACACACACACACACACACACAGCAGCAACACACTGAAGTACTCTGGTGAGTTAGGAATTACGTCAGACGTGTGTTTTGGCTGTGCAGCTTGTACACACACTACAGATGAGCTTAAAGTAACGTTATAAGTCTGTCCAAAGGAGAGTGTGTGTGTGTGTGTGTGTGTGTGTGTGAGAGAGAGAGAGAGAAGAAGGAGGTGCCGTCTTGGCTCTGTGTGTGTGTGTGTGTGTGTGTGCAGGCAGCACAGTGGCGTAATGCTCGGCGCTGCAGCATGTGTCCACAAGGCAATGACACAAAAAACCCCAACCTGCTCACACACTCCTACAGGCAGCACCAGCCGTACTCATGACGTGATACGGTGTGTTTGAGAGCCTGAGCATGAGGCAGTCAGACTTCAGTGAGGGGACACACACACACACACACACACACACAGATGTTCCCAGCGTTCTCTGTGAAAGTCACAGCGACACTATACACTGGGATCATTTTCCCGAGCGCTCAGACGTATATAAAGTACGGTGTTACTAATCACAGGGCAAAAGTTTGGAGCTTCACCTTGATTTCACGAAATGTGTCCTGCACCGACAAATCCACAAATCATAATTAAATCAGAAATTCGTGACGTAGTTATTCTCCGGACGAGTAAAAGCTCCAGTGTGCTGTTAACTAGGTTGAAAGTAGTAGCTTAAGGCAGGTGGTTTAGCTAGTTAAAGGAAATGATCGTGAAGCCCAGCAGGTTTATGTTCTTTTGAGGAAACACGTCAGCAAGTCGCCGGTGTTCTGATCCCGCGTCACGTGTAAAGGATGTCGTACGAGTCTTTATTTTTTCTCACGTAGCGAGCAGGAAAGTTATAAAGGCTTTACGCTGCAACTTTTTGTTCAGTTTTGTTGGAGATTCCGCAAACCTGCGTGTTCCCAATTCGGAAAAGATCGAAGTTTGTCAGTTTGAAGTTGAGGAACTTCGACCTCAGGAGATGTGAGTAGTGCAGCAGGTGGTGGGATTCGGGAGAACAGCGTCAAGGTGCGTCGTATCTCCGTGAAGCATATAATACGCACCCAATTAAAGGTTTTTTTTTTTTTTTGGGAGAAGTCAGTAAGGAGTAGAGATTTTATTTTCTCTTCCAGGTTGTTGAACCGGGCAGCCGTGACCCCAGTGAATCCTTGTTCTCATGTACCTGTGCGAGCTGTTTCACACGTTTCCATCACGTGGTCTGTGAACAAAACTGATAAGAAGCTGCTGTTATTGTATCACCTTTATCCGTGAGCCTCGCGGTGGAGAGCTTTACCGTTCAGCGCGATTTTCTAACAGTCTCGCAGTGATTGCGTATTTTCCGGCTAGGATAATGACACAGTTGATTAATCGGTCCTTCGTTGATGTCCGGGACGCATTCGGCCGCTTTTGTGTTCACGCTACAAGTACGATGTGGTCACATGCGTCCCAGAATGTGGTGTGAGTGATCGGATCACTGACTCTGTTCACACGTGTCCCGTAAGTGAACAGCGCTAAGTGCAGGTGTGAACGCGGTCCAGTGTTAAAGCACATCCGGAGGAGGTCAGGGACGGATATGACCACGTAACACGTGTAGTGTGAACGCAAACACGTCTCAAGACAGCAACGGAAAATGCGTAATCATTGCGAGATGTTTGAAATCCCGCTGAAGGATGCAGTTCTCCACCTCTAAGGCTAATGGATAAAGGCGATGCTGTAACGGCGACTTCTTTCATCGTCTCGTCTTCTGTTCATTTGTACGTTTTGTTCGAAGACCACGTGATGGAATCGTTTGAAACAGCTCGTACCTGAGAGCGGATTCATGGGCTGTTTCTGATTTAAAACAAATGCGGCAGGAGGCTGACGTAATAAACGTACGAAATCCGATCACAGGGTTTAAACCGTGCGCTTATGATCGGATCGCTCCAGACGGATGTTAACACCACGTGTGAGCAGGACCTTCGAGTAAAAACAAACCCGGACACACGATCTGCTCGTCCTGGGTGTCTGTGCTACAGATTTGCCCGTTTCTCTAAAACGTAAAACAGGGAAATAGTTGGAAAAGAGGTCAGAGTTTTGTCGTGATGTTCTCCAGACCCGAGCTGAAGGCAGCGTATGACGTCTGGCAAAGCTACAACATTAACTGTTGGGCTTTTTTCAGTCCACGCGATGACGGAGGAACATCTGCAACACCTAACACACTAAAATCTTTATTGTCTTTTTTCTCCTTTAAGAGAGTGCCAGCGTTTCTGCGCTCGGCCGAATACTTGCTTTTGGCTCTGGTTTATTTTCCGTGTTATGAGTTGATTAACATGCCGTGCTCTCTGTAAAGGACACCGCGCGCTCAGCTGCACCGTTCCCTCTAAAAGTTCCCGCGGTTCTTTTTTCTTTCTCTTTTCTTTTTTTTTTAATGAACCAGACTCCGAACCTGAAAGGGAACCACCTGCCAGTACCCTCTGTGTGTGTAGTAACCATGGCGATGACAGCTGGGATCTCAGTTTGGACGTTGTAACTGTTACAGAATAACAATAAGTTCATCATCTCCGAGCAGATTATGGCCGGACGATACGACGGACTAATATCGTGATCATGATCAACTTTTCTGTGATACTGCAGATACTGAGATATCTTTTTCCAAAAAAAAAACAATCTACAAACTGCTGATTTAATGTTAATATTGTACCTTTAAATCTGTATATATTTTTTTATTTAACATTTTATTACTTTATTACTTCTAATAACTTGATTAAGTTACAGGAAATCTAAGTAATTTATTTTTGTAGACATAAAGTTTTTCAAAATAAAGTATCCTAACGTTGAGAGAATCCCAGTAAAAAAAAAAATATATATAGCCACAACTATATATATATATATATATATATATATATATATATATATATATATATATATATATATATATATACACACAGGACTGTGCAAAAGTCTTAGGCACTCTGTTTTTTTTTTTTTTTTTTTTTTTTTTTAAGTAAAGTATAACTTTGTTATAGATTTTTATTTTCTGGCGTCTACATTACTGATTCAGTACAAAAACATTTTAGATTCCAAGCATTAGTTTTCCAGCACAAAATTAAACGTTACAGAAAAATGTTTGTATGTCAGTAAAGAAAGCAGCAGATTCCATAAGAGACACTTTTCAGATAAAAACATAATGAAGGCTGCTGGGTTTCGCTGCAGAAATAAGAAGCGAGTCGACAGTCAAAGTCTCCAGAAGAACTGTGGCTCCTTCTGCAAGATGCTCAGTAACACTTCCAGCTCATTTCCTTATAAAACTGCACACACTGCACCTCAGATACTATTATTTTTTTAAAGGATCGTCACACCAAATATTGACTTTGTTTCCTTTATTACTGTTTACTGCTCTTTATAGTATTTTTTTTAAATGTAGAAACATTTAATTTCATTATTTTGAAGGCATCTTTGCTCTACAGCATTTCTTTGCACGTGCCTAAGACTTTTGCACAGAACTGTGTAGATATAATATTTATATTTACTCTACACTCCTGGGAAATGGGAAAATATTAAGCTTTTAATGGTCTTAACAACAAATGATTTGTCAGGAAACTAGCAAGAATATCCTAATGTTGAGATAATCCCAGTGGTGTTGCAACGTGACACTTAAAAAACGTTGCGTCTAACAGCTCCATGTGCGTCATCGGTTGTTGGGTAACAGGCATTTTATTAAAATTTTATTTTATTTATTTATAGTGATTTAGTTTTGCAGACAAAAGTTTTTCATAGTTTTTTTTTAAAATAAAGTATCTTAATGTTGAGATAATCCCAGTGGTGTTGCAATGTGACACCATATATATACATTTCTATCTTTCTGTCTTTCCGTTGAAGATGTAAATGGTATCGTTGCTGTCTGTGGAAAGAGACACTAAACAATCGACATGTTTGTAAAAGCAGGTTGAAATTCTATGATTCAGTGATTTACGTTGCGTCTAACAGCTCCATGTGCGTCATCAGTTGTTGGGTAACAGGCATGACACTGGTAGACTAGTTTAGGATTTCCTAATCTGTAAAATAATTTAAGTAAACCCAAGTTAAGATTATAATACTCTAATGGGAATTTTGACCAAATTAGACCAAATCTTTGGTCCGAGGCCACTCGAACACCCGAAATCCCCATCATCGGTGGTGTGAAAGATGCTCCATGACGCTTAGGTGCCAGTGTTTTGGTCATTTTCACAGCTCAGAAGACAAAACGAGGCTATTAATTATTATTGTCTCGACAAAATGTAATGGAGGAAAGTCTTTGGATCTCGTTTGTCTGTTTCCCGTGGTGTCTCTCTAGCACTGGTTTTGCTCGACATGATGTGTTTAAACTAAGCAGGAGACTGAATATCATCTTGAATATCATGATACAAAATACTGCGAGATGAATTTTGCTTCTCTGAGGTGTATCGTGATATTTCTATTTAATATTCATTATGAGCTTTACCTCTTCTTATACACCAAGCAGCAGCAGAAGGTTTGAAACTAACTGCAACGAAGCATGCTTACTTAATAGCCTTAAAAGTTAAACTAATCAGAAGGAAGCGTCATGGCACGTGTGTCGAACACACGTTTCATTTGGCTCGTATGAACTTGGGAAAGACATAATGCCAAAACGGCCCACAGTGCACCACCGCTCAACTTCTTCACACTGTCCAGGATTCACAGCAGATCCGTAGCGTAGCCATCCGAGGGATAGTTACCGTAAACCGCCGCATATACGCGCACTCCGGTTTCTGGCTCTGAAACGCAGGTTAAAATCAAAGTGTGCTGCGCTTGATGTAAGTCGCACTCGCAGGTCGTGTGTTGTGCTGGCAGAGACGTAACTACAAACTGATTTCAGTGGAATGAGGAAATATACAAAATAAAATCATGATTATTTTTTAATCGTTACAATTAAATTGGTAGAGGAGCGTGTACATAACTCCTCTATTTGTGCTAGACATGGTCTTATTTAATTTAAAATTGTACATCGTGTGTATTGTACTAAAACGCGGTTGTTTAAGATTTTTGGCGAAGTCTGCCAGCATGTGATGGGTGTCAACAGTCTCCCGCAGATCTCTTACGTATGTTCTGGCTCTGTCCATCCTTACACAACTTCTGGATGAGAATTAATCGAAGAAACAATAGAGCCAGATGCTCTTACGGCATTGTTTGGGGTCTTTCCCTCATCACCTGCGTCTTCCATTTCTACATCTAAAAAGGATACCTTGGCCTTTGCTTCCCTACTTGCTAGAAGGCTAATAGTGACTAATTGGAAGTCTCCAACATCTCCCTCTCATTGTCAGTGGATTAGAGATACCCTTTTTTTTTTTTTTTCATTAAATTGGAAAAGATTAGACTCTCATTAAATGGTTCTTCTAATACATTCAGGAAAATATGGGGCCCTCTTCTCCAGCTGGAGAGGATACATTTCTCGTCCTCCTTAGATTGATGTGACTCTCATGGTTTGGCTGGTCATTAATATCGTGTTTGGTGTGGCACGGATTCACTTGTATGTGAGCTGTCGTGGTATTTTTTTTTTTTTTATAATTATAATAAAAGGTGCCTATAACTCTCAATTCGTTACTAGTATTGTGTTGGCAATTGTTTCGTTTTTGTAAAACCCAAAAAAAAAACAATTAAATTGGTAGGTGTGGCACGCTTGTGCATTTCAGGTGGACGTCAGAGATGATGAGCAGCAGTAATAATATTAAAAACGCTGCCATGGAATACATTTACGACGGGGAAAAATATTAAAATAATATGTTAATAATAATAATAAGGAGAAATTGCACCTGTATATTATAAATCCTGATTATTTTTTTTAACAATACAATGTATCGTGGCTTTAGTTTATCGTCTCATAGTTTAAACACAGATGCGACGGAACGCTGTATCGCATTCAAGGGTTATAACCAGAAGCTTTGCACATCCAAAGCGCATTCAACAAATTGTGAGTTTCTCAGAGTTTCTCGGAGTTTCTCTGAGCCGTGAATGAAAGTCTGTCCTGCACAATGAGTAAAAGACGATGGCTTCATTTCTGGAAAGGTGGATTTTCGCTGTTTGGTTGTTCTGCACTCGCTGTCGATGCAAATTACCTCCAGGTTCTGTGCGCAACATTCATGAGAACAGCACTAGAAAGCTATTAAAGCAAAACAAAAGCAGCTTTAAGGAGTTTAGAAATCATCGCTGTGTGTTCAGCGTAGCTGCGTTTGTAGTGTTTTTTTTTTTGTTTTTTTTTAAACTACCGCAGGCTTTTCAGTCATCTCTCACTCGTGTCTGATTCACCAGCGACTTTGTGTTAGAACAACATACTGAATATGAAAGTACAGGAAGTTTAATATCGTGTTTTTGTTCCAGTCATTATGAAATTTGATTGGTACATTTTTTTTTAAATTAAGAAGATTAGTCTGACAGGATTATTGAGTTTGTCGTGCCACCCGCAGGTCTTCTTGCCCCCCCGAGTATGAGGTCAGAATGAAGCGGCGTGTGGATGATCAGGACGCGGGCTTTGCGGCGCAGCAGCGCAGGCTCCCAGGAGGCTCCGAGGGCTTCCAGCACAGGGTTCTGGCTCCAGCGCCAGCGGTGTACGAGGCTGTGACCGACAGCGTGCAGCCCACCTCTGGCATCCAGTACCCTGTACCCCAGAGCTACCAGGTACACGCAACACTCACTCAATTACACACAACATTCCCAATCTCTCAGGTACACGCAACATTCCCAATCTCTCAGTTACACACGACATTCCCAATCTCTGTTACACACGACATTCCCAATCTCTCAGTTACACACACATTACCAATCTCTCAGATGCTCCAAACATTCCCGATCACTCAGTTATACGAAACATTCCCAATCTCTCAGTTACACACAACATTCCCACTCAATTACACACAGCATTCCCAGTCACTCAGTTACACGCAACATTCCCACTCAATTACACACAGCATTCCCAGTCACTCAGTTACACGCAACGTTCCCGATCTCTCAGTTATACACAACCATTCCCAGTCTCACAATTACATAAATTCACAAGTTTTTCTCTATTAGAAAACCTCGGCCTATGTTTTGTATCTGAGAATTTTTCGGTTGTCATAGTAAGCTTACCATGCTTCTTCACCAGATATTGCTGTATGGCACAGTAATAAATCTGAGCCCACATTTACTCATAGTTTTCACTGAGCTGTGAGTGTGACTGTGAGCCTGTGAGTGTGACTGTGAGACTGCGAGAGTAAGAGCTGTGAGAGAGCGAGCTGTGTGACGCTGAGTGAGTGTGAGAGCTGAGTGTGACTGTGAGTGAGTGTGAGAGCTGAGTGTGACTGTGAGAGCAGTGAGTGTGAGAGCTGTGTGAGCTGTGTGAGCTGAGTGAGCTGTGAGAGCTGAGTGAGCTGTGAGAGCTGAGTGAGCTGAGTGAGCTGAGTGAGCTGTGAGAGCTGAGTGAGCTGAGTGAGCTGTGAGAGCTGTGAGAGCTGTGAGAGCTGTGAGAGCTGAGTGAGCTGAGTGAGCTGTGTGAGCTGAGTGAGCTGTGAGAGCTGAGTGAGCTGTGAGAGCTGAGTGAGCTGAGTGAGCTGAGTGAGCTGTGAGAGCTGAGTGAGCTGTGAGAGCTGAGTGAGCTGAGTGAGCTGAGTGAGCTGTGTGAGCTGAGTGAGCTGTGAGAGCTGAGTGAGCTGTGAGAGCTGAGTGAGCTGTGAGAGCTGAGTGAGCTGTGAGAGCTGTGAGAGCTGTGAGAGCTGAGTGAGTGTGAGAGCTGAGTGAGCTGTGAGAGCTGTGAGAGCTGTGAGAGCTGAGTGAGCTGAGTGAGCTGTGAGAGCTGAGTGAGCTGTGAGAGCTGAGTGAGCTGTGAGAGCTGAGTGAGCTGAGTGAGCTGAGTGAGCTGTGAGAGCTGAGTGAGCTGTGAGAGCTGAGTGAGCTGTGAGAGCTGAGTGAGCTGTGTGAGCTGAGTGAGCTGAGTGTGAGCTGAGTGAGCTGAGTGAGCTGTGAGAGCTGTGAGAGCTGAGTGAGCTGAGTGAGCTGTGAGAGCTGTGAGAGCTGTGAGAGCTGAGTGAGCTGTGAGAGCTGTGAGAGCTGAGTGAGCTGTGAGAGCTGAGTGAGCTGTGAGAGCTGAGTGAGCTGTGAGAGCCGAGTGAGCTGTGAGAGCCGAGTGAGCTGTGAGAGCCGAGTGTGAGAGCCGAGTGTGAGAGCCGAGTGTGAGAGCCGAGTGTGAGAGCCGAGTGTGAGAGCCGAGTGTGAGAGCCGAGTGTGAGCTGTGAGAGAGTGAGACTGTGAGCTGTACGCAATACATGTTGTGTACATATAATATAGTGCTTTAAAAAAAAACATTAGCAAGGTAACCAGAATTTTTGCAAAACTTATTGAATATTCAGGATATTTGTTGCTGTATAGTGAACATGCAGCCGTCAGTCAAATCACTCATGCGTGTGTTCTGGGAAGAACAGCAGCGGAGATACTTATTGAAATTCTTGCACAGTAAAGTTGCCTGATAAACGCGCTGTTTCATTTTTCTTAATTTAAACCCCGTTCATGTTTTGAGAGCGAAGACATTCACAGCACTGACCAGGGAAGATAAGATTCATCAGAGAGAGATGTTTTGTCGTTCTGCTCCGACGTCAGACAGCAGGTTATTAAAGTTCTGCAGCACTGTAAAATATTTTAGTAAAGTGCTAAAATGCAGCACTTTACAAATTTTTGTTGATCTTCAAGCCCAGACTTCATTTTCCTGACAGCCATTTAAATTGTCCGACTTGACAGATATCTCTGTAGTAGGAATTTATCGGTGATTCCTGATACTATCGTCAATCGTACCAAGCCTGTGCAGCACAGCTTGGGCTTTACAGTGCATCCGTATGAGGAGAGCTGTTCAGACAAAAATCCGGCAATATCCAGTTGTGTGTTAGTATGTGGGGTGGCAGTGGGGGGGAAAAATTGTTAATGCAGTTATTTTTTTGCATTTACTGTAATAAAAATAATAAAACCAGGAGTCCTCGAAGAAGTCCAGTGACCTCAGCTTACTCCTGGTGTGTTTTGTGATGGTTCTCCGTAGGTTCCTGCTGTGGCTCAGAGCTCTGCAGGTCATGGCCACGCTCCAAACCCTGCTGCTCACGGCAGCTCCCATCACCACAGCTCTGCTGTACAGCCACACGGCCCCGCGCTGGTCCAGAGTCACAGTCACCCACCCAACCCCACTGCCTCTGCACCAGGCCAGCAGCAGTTCCAGAGACTCAAGGTAAGACTGCAGGTGGAGACGCCGTTAACTGACCACTAATCTGCACTACGTGGCCAAAAGTTTGTGGATGCCTGACCATCACAGCCATATGTGGGCCTTCCCCAAACTATTCCACAAACTTCTCTGGGATGTTTTTTAGTATTTTGTAGCATTACAGTTTCTCTTCACTGGAACTGAGAGGCCCAAACCTGTTCCAGCATGACGGTGCTCCTGAACACAGAGCAAGGTTCCTGAAGACATGGTGTGTTAAGGTTTGGACTGGAAGAACTCGAGTGTCTTCTTGTGGTTGAATGGGCAAATCCTCACAGCGACGTTCCGAAATCTAGCGGAAAGACTTCGCAGAAGAGTGGAGGCTGTTTTGGAAACACATCTGATCATGATGGTCATGTGTCCACAAACCTTTGGCCGTATAATGTACCAAATGCTTGGCGTTGTCAGTGTTGCAGCGTATCCTACGCATGAGCAGGATGTCTACATAGCAAGCATTCGTTTATTCAGTCCATGAATGCTTTGTTTTTATTTAAAAAAAATAAAATAAAAAAAAATAATAATAATAATAATAATAATAAAGCCAGTACAGACAGCAGTGTTGATGAAACATGGCAGTCAGAGTTGACAAAGTTCACATAAAAACATCACATAAGACAAAACACTTGTGTGCATTATGGTTTCCTGTGTTTCTGTAAAGAGTTTTGCACTATTTCATTTACTCTACATCATCATGATGCTGTTTGGGTGGGACCGTTGAAGGTCGTTTGTTGAAGGTCGACCTGTAGATCTGTGCTTTGTTCCAAAACAGGGAGTTAAATTGTTACAGTATTACATTTTCTCTCTGGCTCGGTTCGCCTTCACGAGGCAGCGTTTCAAAGCGAAATCTGTTGTATGCAAATCAAATGTGAGTAAACTCTCCTCTCATTGGTCAGTGTGTGCCTGTTTATGTTCCGGGGTTCTTCTCGTAGCAAATGTTAATGTTACAAATGTTTAAAATAGTGTATTTTTGTTCACATTTCTTACCTCATCATCTTTTTCTTTTTGATTCCCGGAACTTTAAAAAATCGCAGCATTGCTGATAGCAACTGTGTGGCGAAGTTTTTCCGCTCAGCTTACCGTTACCATGGGAATCGGAGGATAACGTGACATTCGACTCTCCGCGGCTGACTGACGTGCGATACACCAACCACGGCTTAGAAGTGGTCACTTTTATTGTGGAAAAAATCAAGCCACTCCTTCCTTACTGCAATCTAGCGCAATCTTCATTCACCTGTTGCTTTATATATTTTACAGGTATTAAGTGTAAACGCATGCAAAATTATTGTCCCAAAAACAAATTTTTCATCGTCATGTACCTTTATTTTTACTGTCCCTGGGATGACGGGATGGCGATGGGATTAGTCTGGAGCCTTGTGTTCTGTATAAACACAACGTAGATGCTGCTGTGTGTGAAAATCCCAGATATTTCTGAGATATTCAAACCAGCACAGCTATGCTACGGTCAAAGTCACGGAGATCACGTTTTTCCCTCATTCTGATGTTTGATGAAAACATGAACGGAAGAGCTTGGCTTTTATGCTTATTATTTAATCATAACATCGTTGTAGATGAGCATTGATTGTAAATATAGTTTATAACCAGGGCCTGAAATTAACACTGTATGTGTATATGTAACAGTGTCAGTCTCCAGTTGGTGGGTAAAACATTTACGAATTATAACAATGCAATGTAGTGAGAACAACAGCCAGTTTTTAAAGAGATTCGCTGTTTCTGATGTAAGCGAATAAAATAATCTTTTCCGAAGACGAGATCATCGTGATTGGTTAGCTGTCCTGTTGTACGCGTCAAGAGCGAATCAAATAATAGAATAGAAACGGGCTGATAAGGTCAGAGCAGTGATTGGCTAGCTTGACTGTAGGCACGATTCTAATAACTTTTACCTCAGAAAATATTGCTGCTTTGTTTAACTTTTCCTTTCTTTATTCAACGTAACCCGAGAATGTGGCGACACACACCTGGGGTTACGCCGCCGAAACGGAAACATGAAGAGCAAACATCAGAAAGTCATGACGGTTCTCGGAGTTTTAGCGAGAGATGGCGTTTCACTGACGATGGATCAAAGAGAGACTGGCTTGTATTTGATATTGCGACTTACACGATGGTCTGCTCCATTTGCCAAAAACATGCAAACGACAAGAATCTCAAAAATTCGTCTGTTTTAGGGACAAAAAAAATGAAACTCGAAAACGTTAAAGAACACGAAACACTGCGTCGCACAGGCCACGTCTTTACCTGCCTTGTCAACTCCGACAGTCCGGGCTCTGACCACGCTTCAGGAGCAAACAGCCACCAAGATGAAGAATATGTTTCATCTGAGGATGAGGGTTAATGGGAATGTGTGTGAAAAAGAGAGGAGGCTGATTTGATTGTCTGGCTTTCAGTCAGTGAAATGAATTGATTCATTATTCAAAGAAACTGAAAAAATAAAAAGTTAATAAATCAGTTTGTTGTTGTTTTTTTTCTTGAAAGTAAAGCAAGGACAAATTAAAAACATTTTAAATATGTTTAGTCACTGCAGTAATAACTGCCTGTTTCATGGCCGGTAAATTTTCTCACGTCGCCGGCCGTTGGTAGGTGTGGCAAAAAGTTAGTTTTAGGCCCTGTTTATAACGCTTGTGCTTCATACTTAAAAAGTGTAATTGAACAGATTTTTATGAAGTTTTTTTACTCGTCATCTGTATGTCCGAGTGGAAAAGATACAGATGTGTGAAAGGTACAAGGGAAAAGAAAAAACGGATAAAAACTCCTCTTTTGTTGTGTTGCAGGTGGAAGATGCTCTGTCCTACCTGGACCAAGTGAAGCTGCAGTTTGGAAGTCAGCCACAGGTTTACAATGACTTCCTGGACATCATGAAAGAGTTCAAGTCTCAGAGGTGAAGTTTGATTGATGGAGTTAAGACATGAAGGATATTTATTATTTTTAACATTTTTGTTTTGAGTATTTCTGAATTAACTGAGTTTTTTTTTATATTATTATTATTCCCCGTGTAGTATCGACACTCCGGGTGTGATCAGTCGCGTGTCCCAGCTCTTTAAGGGTCACCCTGATCTCATTATGGGCTTCAACACCTTTCTGCCTCCTGGATACAAAATCGAGGTGCAGACCAACGACCTGGTGAACGTCACCACGCCGGGGCAGATCCACCACATCACACCACACGGTATCTCGGTGCAGAACATCCCTCCGTCAACTCCAGCACAGCACCAGAGCCACCTGAGTGCACAAGCCTCCAGTACAGGCACCGCTCCCTCCACACAGCCTTCACAGAAAAACAAGGTAGTACTACTCTCGCATCTGCTCGTCTCTCTCGTGCAGGTAGAGGTGGAACAGAAGGGGGAACAGTCATGAATTTCCAAATAACATTAAATGACATAAGAGTCGGTGAATGGATTAAATTATTCGGATACAGGAACTGCTGTTGCACTTTTATTTAGAGATCACTTTTTCTTTTTCAGATTGCGATACCGAAACCTTGAGTGTCTCCAGCTGATATTGTTTTCTTTGAAAACTACTAAGCTTTAAAAAAAGTTTTTAACTGAATAAAACTCTTTCAAACAAAAATTGAATGAAATTGAATGAAATCACATAGTAGTATATTAATTATATAAAGCATATAAAGTAAACATTTCCAGTTTCAGTCCAAAAATTACATTTCTTGTCCAAGTCCGATTCCAGTTTTAGCTGTTTGTTATAGGATCCCATATCCGATGCGTTTTCTCTGATATCGAATCCACCATTCTGGATACTGATCCTAACCATCTCTGATTTTATTCCTCGCTTCATTGGTGCCTTTGCTGTAATTAGTTTTTTTTTTTTAATCCAGTATTACTGAGCAGAGCTTCAATTCGTAAACAATCAGCCACACCCTGACGTAGCGGTTTGGTTTCTGTTTCTGTACAAAAAAAAAAATCCCACAACATGTTGAAGGGACAAAACCAAAACTTCAGAACCATCAAAGAAACTGAGAAATGCTACCAAAACTTTAGGGCTGAGCAGGAAATATCTTTTTCTTCTTTTCCCTAAGCTACTGAAGACAATATATTCAGAAAAGATTCACAAAAAAACCCAAAAATATTAGTTTCTTTTCACAGAAATGTTTATTTCTTCAAATTAAATGCTAATATCTGTGAAATTTCTGCTCTCAGAGATTCAACAAGTGCTTGTCCATAAGCAGGTGAAATTTGTAGTAGATATCTCTTTAAAAATAAATAAACAAACAAACAAACACTTAAATTCTGTGTGAGATTATCCAAACACTGGTAAAGACGTCTCCAAATGGCACAAAGCATCTAAAAACAGCAGGAAATGTCTACAAATGGTACAGAATTGTTTTACAAATGGGGAAAAAAAGAGCATCCAAATTAGTGTTATGATCATTAAATTTCCAACTTCAACATAATACTTTGAAAAGTATCCAATTCAATAGCATTTTTAATACCGAAGGTGGATAAGAATCAAAGAATAGCCACAAAATCACGTTTTTTATGTTTTTATGTCATTTTCTGTAAGGAGATGTTGATTTCTGGAAGGAGTCTCCAGTGTCAGTGCTTAGTAAAAGTGAGCGAGAGAGAAAGCTGTAGGTTTTCCACCACAGGAAAGTCTTCAGGATTATAATGGAGAATTATTATGGTTGCTGTGGTTTAAGAGAAATAACACACTTGAGGAAATGCAGTTATTGGAAAACAATCAACGAAAGGTCCTGCACTTGTCTTGCATCTGGCTGTATCACATCACCCCGTCGTTGATTAGTTTCCTATAACAGCATGTCCCATCGTGTTTTATGTTTTACTAAATCTCAACCAGGAAATATTTTTATAAACTAAAGTTTTTTATGTTCTTAATTAATGAGAAGTTTTTTTTTCTGACCGTACAATGCAGCCTTTACCTCGATTAAAAATATACATATTAACATCTTTTTCACACCAGTTGTGATGATTTAAAACATTTGTCCACATTAGCACATTAACTCAGAGTTGCGAGACGTGAGTGTCGAGTTTGTGTGTTTTTAGCGCAAAACTAAAGTGAGGCGCGTGTCCACACAGGCAGTGCAGAGAAGAAATAGCAGTTCATCTATTCATTCCAACAACCTTAATAACCTAATGCTTCACTTGTAATAAACACCTGGAGCACTCAGCTGCCGAAAACGAAAATACCCGGACCACTGAATGCTTTACGGTTGCTTGAAGTTAGCTTAGCGGTGATTAGCACAACATACGGCTCTGAGTGCAACAGTAAAGGCTTTTGCCTCGAAGCCGAAGTATTTCCAGACGGCACTCCTGCTGTTTTCTTCCTCGCCAGTTCTGCAGTTGCCTTTCTAGCTAAACATGCCGTACCCGTGCGCCGTAAAGGAGAGGAGTCTCGGCTGCTCTGCCGTGTGTGTGTGTGTGTGTGTGTGTGTGTGTGTGTGTGAACAAGAGCAGCAGGAAACCATGAATGGAATCGATACTATGGGAAATGAGTATCAGTTCAGTTTCAAAACTACTCTAAATGGCTCAGAATGTCTAAACTTGGAACAAACCTACAAATGGAAAAACTGAAAAACGTGAACAAGAGTACCAAGAAAAAAGAAAAAGAAAACCCCAAAACAATCTGCATCCAGTTCAGAGTCCACTGCATATCAGTGAGCCTGGCTGTGCTTGAGGTCATGTCACTGAGTGAAACAAATCTGGGCTGCTGTAATACGCAGGCGAACAGCACAAGACACGAAATGGAGATAAAACACACACATGATGTAATCTGGTTTCGCTTTGGTTTTATCATCAAGCGAAGACTCTGTAGTTGTGTATTTTCGGGGTTGTCCGTGCGACTGTTCGAGATTCTCGTAAGCACGATATCCGAAGAACGAGTAGCAGAACGTCTGTAGGATTTATTTGGAAGTATCATCGTAACCAGCAGACGATCTGAGTAGATTTTGGACTTGATATAGACAGGGTCAAAGTCACAGCAAGGTCAAATGTCTGAAATAGTTTGTTCCTTTGTGTTCGAGGTATATTTGAAGAGTATTTAAGGAATGCAGATTTGTTACAGAAGACCTGCTCGCGTTGGTGGTGGTGGTGGAGGAGGAATTCCTGAGTTCGACTTGTTTTCTAACATCTATCCGAATATGTGAATAAAATGTAAAAATCCATGTCACATAAAATGAATCCTGCATTGAAAGAAAAAAAATCTGAATTGTTTTTTTTTTTTTCCCCGAAAACCTGAAAATAGTGGAATTTTGTCCCACTTGTAGCTTTGAATAGTTTATTAAATTATGCCTTTTCATACTTGTATTTTCAGTCTTAATTCAAGGCTCGTGTTTTGATTTGGAATGATCTGGAAATATTTATTTTCTCAAGTATGATTTCAGAGCCGGAGAATTTATTAAATATTTCCAAGACACAGATGAAGTACAGTTACTCTTTATTGTTTACGTTAGTGTGATTTTCTATAACAGCAGCTCTGACAGCAGCTTCAGCTTTAATTCACATCACAGGTTCATATTAATGCACTCTTTCTAGTATAACATTGTTTCTAGACTAACAGCTCTTTGTATATTGGACACTTCACAAAATAAACTTAAGATTAAAAATGCTAACTTGTTGATACGGTGACATTTTCTGTGACAAGGTGTTGATTTAACATTTCTGGAAGGAGTCTCCAGTGTCAGTGCTTAGTAAAAGTGAGAGAGAGAGAGAGAGAGAGAGAGAGAGAAAGCTGTAGCTGTAGGTTTTCCACCACAGGAAAGGATTATAATGGAGAATTATAATGGTTGCTGTGCTTTAAGAGAAATAACACACTTGAGGAAATGCAGTTATTGGAAAACAATCAACGAAAGGTCCTGCCCTTGGCTGTATCACATCACCCCGTCGTTGATTATTTTCCTATAACAGCATGTCCCATCATGTTTTATGTTTTACTAAATCTCAACCAGGAAATATTTTTATGCTCCTCTCTTCTCGTCCTCTTCAGCCGTTGCAGTCTCCAGCACTCACGCCCAGCAGCCAACCCAATCCGTCCATCCCACCATACGCCTCGCCCCGTTCCCCGCCTCTGCACCCCCACACCCCCATCAGCAGCACCCCCAACGCCCCCCCACTGCAGAACAACCAGCCTGTGGAGTTCAACCACGCCATCAACTACGTCAACAAGATCAAGAACCGCTTCCAAGGCCAGCCAGACATCTACAAAGCCTTTCTGGAGATCCTGCACACATACCAGGTACAGGGTTTATTACACACCCTTTAGCTCTTTATTTTCTCCCAGATCTCGCCTGTTTACTCTTAGCGTATCTTCGTTTCTGCAGAAGGAGCAACGTAACGCTAAAGAGGCAGGGGGAAACTACACACCAGCCCTGACCGAGCAGGAGGTTTACGCTCAGGTGGCTCGGCTCTTCAAAAACCAGGAGGACCTGCTCTCGGAGTTCGGCCAGTTTTTGCCGGATGCCAGCAGCTCCGTGGTGAGGGATCACTAGTAACGCATCCTGGACTCGAGTTTTAGACTTGCGGTTTTTAAAGCCGACGTGTCACTTAGGCACAGTCGTGTGGGCCGTATTTACTCACTACACTTCTCTTTCCCTCTCTCTCTGTGTGTGCTCACTAGCTGCTGGGCAAGACTACGGCGGAGAAAGCAGAATCTGTGCAGAATGACCATGGAAGTACGGTAAAGAAACCGCAGCTGAACAACAAGCAGAGGCTGAACCAGAACGGCTGTCAGATTCGCAGACACTCTGGGTCCGCTGCAACCACGCCCCCGGTAAAGGTAACACTAAAAAAAAAACTGTAACTGTAAACTTTTATTTACCACAATTTGGTTATTTGACAATTTGCCACTAGCTAGTTTTTAAGGAGTCAGGCGATGAGGCGATGTAATCCGATACCTGAGATGATTGACGTGAAAGGATGTCGATGTTTGACAGGCGATAATTGCCCATGTAGCACAGGGGAAAAGAACTAATGGAGTGATTGGCTGTTGGGGAACGGCGGTGATCAGCGATTGGCTGTTGGGAACAGCGGTGATCAGTGATTGGTTGTTGGGGAACAGCGGTGATCAGCGATTGGCTGTTGGGGAACAGCGGTGATCAGCGATTGGCTGTTGGGGAACGGCGGTGATCAGCGATTGGCTGTTGGGGAACGGCGGTGATCAGCGATTGGCTGTTGGGGAACAGCGGTGATCAGCGATTGGCTGTTGGGGAACGGCGGTGATCAGCGATTGGTCACAAGCACAACACAGTCAGTCATTGATGGGAAGTCGAGTGAATCTTTCAACTCATTTATCCGCGGCTGTGATGTGAGCTGGAGAGCTGTACTGAGTTCAAGACAGGCTCTTTTATTTATTTATTCATTTATTTTTATTATTAAAATCATTAAAGGATCTAAAAATTCGCCAAATCCAGTTAGCAACACTGATTCTGACCACTTTACACAGAATTAGCTTAATAGGACTGCTTACTATAGTATATGAGCCGTCAGGCTACAGCAGAGAAATTTTTCCATCGCCTTCATACTGTCTGAGGAGAATTGTAAGCATCATCCTTATAGCCTAGGTACTCGGACAGATTGGATGCTTGTGAAATTCTGAGCATGGTGGATCCGGGGTTGTGGTGATATTATCGAATATTATAATATTTAATTAAGGATATATCATGAAATATTGTGAAAGCTTTTTTTATGTCGCCCAGCCCTACTCAGAGGAGAGCGCTAGCTGCACTCTTACGTTCCTGAGCTCACACGGTGAAGCCCGCGATCAGTCGGTGTCGGTGTCGGACTGATGGGCAGGAGAAGGAGCGTAACGCCTTCACTCCCACCCCAGTGATAGCGCCAGTGCCCCTGTAACGGCAAACTTCAGCGTCAGCTCCTGTTTCTGTCGGTCGATTGGATTCGTTGATCGCTTGTTATTAAAAATGTTTGCTTTTTTAATACTCTGACTGTGTGTGCCTTTCAGAAAAAGTCTAAGTTACTGAATCCGAAGGAGTCGTCTGTAGCAGAAGCCAGCAAGCACGGAGTCGGCACGGAGTCTCTGTTCTTCGAGAAGGTACGCGTGAGAATTACCTCAGCATCACGAAAGACGTGGTTTAGCTCGTTTTTAGCTTTCTGTCCATCACATTTACTCGTCTCTTTGTTTCCTCAAAGGTGCGGAAAGCCTTACGGAGCGCTGAGGCTTACGATAACTTCCTGCGGTGCCTGGTTATCTTTAACCAAGAAGTGATCTCACGCGCTGAGCTTGTGCAACTGGTGCTACCTTTCCTGGGGTGAGCCGTCAATCCCATCATTCCCACTGCGTGTCGTTTGCCGTGTTCATTTTTAATTACGGAAATGTCCAGTGTAGTAATTTAAATTAAAAAAAAAAAATTGTGTAATCTTCTCAGGAAGTTCCCGGAGTTGTTCACCTGGTTCAAGAACTTCCTGGGCTACAAGGAGATGTCCCACTTAGAGAGCTACCCCAAAGAGCGGGCAACAGAGGGCATCGCCATGGAGATAGACTACTCCTCGTGCAAGAGGCTGGGGTTCAGTTATAGAGCGCTGCCTAAGAGCTACCAGCAGCCCAAATGCACAGGAAGATCCCCGCTGTGTAAAGAGGTGATGCGTCTTCTTAACAATACGTAATCAATAAAGTGGACAGAAATGATGGTGAACTGTTTTTCAGTAAAATCTTACTAACTTAGAAGATCCTTTGGTTAAACACTCGTGGTCTGACTTTTTTTTTTTCCAGGTGCTGAATGACATGTGGGTTTCATTTCCTTCCTGGTCAGAAGATTCGACCTTCGTCAGCTCTAAGAAGACGCAGTATGAGGAGCACATCTACAGGTGTGAAGACGAACGTTTTGAGGTGAGCCCCCATAAGACCTTAATCAAAAGCACGTCATAGTTTGATACTAGTGGATGTGCAAGAAGTGAACGTTTAGAGGTCAGAGATAGCAATGTTTGTGTTGTCTCTGTGCCTTATTGAGTGGTGTGTCTTCAGCACACTGTCTTGACAACACACTATATGTAGGAAATAGATATAAGATATAGATATAAATAGATATAAGGTTAACCAATGCCATAAAATATACAGACACGGTTCTAATATAGAGTAGCCAATTATATTAACCCTTTCATGCAAATTATTTATTATTTAAAAATATATACAGGTCTATATAATACTAATAATATTAGTATTGCTTAATGATGCACGTGAAATGATTTTTTTGACTTTTCATAAATGTCACTTGTATTAAAAAAGAAAAAATGGATTGTCCATGTGTAAGAAAATCGTGAGTGAAAAAATGAAAACACATTATACCGTAAATTAAAAAAAAAAAAAAAAACTTCTAATGTGTTTAACACGAATTGTTAATATTCAGGTCTAGAATATTTAGGTAGTTGATGACTAAAATATTATTTTTGGAGGAAATATAGCAATTCTTGACTTTAACACGGTTTAGGACAGTTTCTGAGGTAAAATAATAATAATAATACTTGAGTGAAAATTGTAGGCATGAGACAGAATATTGCTGTGTTGAAAATCATGATACTTAATACTTGTGAGATGAATTTGCTGATGAATTTGCTGATGAATATGAATTTCCGTTTAATTTTCATCCGGAGCTGTAACTCTCGCGCATTAGACACAGCAGCAGAGGCAACAGCATACAGAGTGCGAAGTGTGCGAGTGGGAACCTCACTGCCTTGCAGCTTGCTTACTTAATTAAAATTTAATATTTATTTGTCTCGCTATCATCTTGTATCAGGACATGTCTCATACCGTGGCTTTAGTGTATCGCCTCAGGCCTAAAAGATTTCAATCTTTCCTAAAAGTTGTACGAAGACTTGCATTGACTGTGTGTAAGTGTTGCAAGAAAAGGTTAAAGAACAACAAAAAAAGAAGTTTCTACTCTGTTTTGATAAGCTAGAAAATAAGGAAAACCTGCATAAAATGATACACGAGACAAAGATATTTAAATGTATGTTATATTGTGATGGATTTCCTCCTTTGAATTGTTCCCCTCTAGTTGGATGTGGTTTTGGAGACAAACCTCGCCACTATCCGGGTGCTGGAGTCCGTGCAGAAGAAGCTCTCGCGCATGTCTGCTGAAGAACAGGCCAAGTTCCGCCTGGATAACACGCTTGGCGGCACTTCTGAGGTCATCCACCGCAAGGCCATACACAGGATATACGGAGACAAAGCTCTGGACATCATCGATGGGCTGAAGAAGAACCCGGCTGCCTCCGTCCCCATTGTACTTAAGAGGTGTGTGATTAGGGGAGAACCGCGCCGGCTCACACCTTCTCTTCCACTTCTGTGGGATTTCTATTTAATCAGTGACTAAACTTTATTTTACCACAGCATGGCTGAAGTCTTGAATCTGATTGGTCAGAAGGTGTGCGTTATTTCTCTTTAACAGCGTGGCTCGGACAGCAGTTCTGTCTATAACTTTTTATTAAAAACGCTGGTTCTGATACGTTATGTTTTCTGTAGTAACAGCTCATACACAGGGAGTGGTACATCGGACGCTCCACGTAATCAGTAATAATAAGATTAATAATAAACAGAGTAATAATAAGATTAATAATAAATAAAGTAAAATGCGTAATCGTTGAGAGGATGTCCCGATGTGTCTGAAGTTTTTTTGGCCCTGATCCCAATCTGAGTCATTTAATGTTGAGTATCTAATTTTATATAGTTTATGTATTGGGAATATAATTCAAATTTTTTTTTAACCAAGTAAACAAACTAAAAATATATTTATATGGCCCTTATTTTAACAAAAAAAAAACAAGTTAAAAACTTAAAAATATCTTTAGAAATAGCTCTCATCAATTCCACTTAACGCAGTAGCAGTCTGATGTGGTGAAAGACCTCGTAGGTCATTATGAACCTTGTTGTAAAGCTCCGATAGAGCAGCGTGTGGAATGTAGCGTCGAGAGGGTAGAGCGTACCGTGGCTCGGGTCGGGACAAATCATTGATGTGGTGAAGTTTTTGTTAGGAAACGTTTACTGAACGTTTATGGAAGGAGTCTCGAGTGTCGTTGTGTGACAGTCATAGCGTTTTGCAGAGTTTCCCAGCACAGGAAAGTCTTCAGGTCAGAGGAGTTTACGCTTTATGGTTCCTCACTAAATTGACCAGCTGTGTTTTTTTCAGAGAGAGAAAAAAGAGCGAGGTGAGAACAGGAATGAACTAACTATACAACGTTAAAAACTATAACTATAAAACGTTAAAATGCACAATGTGTGGTTCTTTTAATAAATCCCATATTGTAATTGTTGACAAGTCGCTGTGGTATAAGAGAAGAAACACACTCCAGACCATGCGGTTGTATGAAAATAATGAACTTGCACACTTCACTTGCCCTCCCAGCATGCGTTATTTCCCTAAACCACGTGATTGTCGCGTTATTATTTACATATATGATCTTTTTAGAGCAGTTTTGTTGCATGAAGTTGCAAATGCACACCTCATGTACGAAATGAAACAGTGGGACGTGCTGTTACAGGAAATGATCAACAGCATGTCCAGAAGTATTTTATTCCTCTTCTACCACATCAGTTTGACAACAATATATATATATATATATATATATATATATATATATATATATATATATATATATATATATATATATATATGTATATTTTTTTCCCCTTCTTTCTTTCTTTTTTCAATTAAATAGCAACACATTGTACATTTTAACCAATTGTTGCATTTCATATTGTGGAACATCCATGAAACGAGTTAGTTCATGTTCTCATTCACGATATACGAGCTGGAAGCTGTAGTTCTCTCACCTTCTTTTGAAGATAAGGAGACAGAAAAATGCAGCTTAGACTTTCCCGTCGTGGAAAACCTAAAGGCACAGCTTTACCTCGAACTCTTACAAAGCGTGAGCGCTGGAAACTAAATGTTAAATAAACGTCTCCTTACAGAAAGCTTCACTGTATCAATAATCACGCATGTTTTTCTTACACATTATGTGGAGCGTCTGCCATACACACATCTCTAAAAAAAAAAAAAAATTAGAATGAGCACATTAATATAAATGTGTGATTTGATTGGCAGCTGCTCTACTGTCAGAGCTGCTGTTACAGACAATTAATCAACACCTTCTGACCAATCAGAGTCGAGAATTCGATGCGTTGATGCGTATTGATCAAATGGAATCTATAAAACGGAAACAAAATGCATTTACAGTCGGATTTTATCACGTAACCAACAGTCTTGTGTCTCTTGCGACGGCGAGACCTTGTGCTTCTTCGGTTAATATGAAAGCTGCAGTATGAGCCGTAACGTGCGTCATTCTCTGTCTGTGTTCAAGGTTAAAGATGAAGGAGGATGAATGGAGAGAAGCGCAGAGGGGCTTCAATAAGATATGGCGCCAGCAGAACGAGAAATATTATCTCAAGTCCTTAGACCACCAAGGCATCAACTTCAAGCAGAACGACACCAAGGTGCTGCGCTCGAAGACCCTCCTCAACGAGATCGAGAGCATTTATGACGAGGTGAAACATTTTCACTCCAAGTTTATTCTGTCAAAAAGTTTACAGGAAAGAGCAGAAAGAACACAGATTCCAAGTAAATGTTTATATGCACTCTAAAATATCTATTCACACACACACACACACACACACACTCTCTCTTTCTGTCTAATCACATGTTTATTTCTTTATAAATTTAAAGGGAAATGAGAGAAGAAGAGAACTGACTGGACTCTGTTCAGCTTGTGGTGCCTGCATGAGTTTATTTTGTTAGTTTATTTATTTGTTTATTTTAGATTAGTCAGATTATTAAAAGATAATTAGGCTCCATGGAAATTAAAGTAAGTGAATAAATAAAGTGATTCAGAATAAATAAAGGCATGAAGTGTCCATTCTGAAGAAATTTACCAACTCAGAATTTATTTCTTTTATTTGTTCCTCGTTGTTATTCCCATGTTCACTCATTATTCATTTCTCTATTCATTTTTCATTTTGTCAGACGATATAATATCGATTTTGTGTTCAATTATTTCACAATACACTTTTCTCAGATATAGCTTTTTTTTTTTTTTTTTTTTTTTTTTTTTTTTTTTTAACAATTATGGCTGATTTGATGCTGTATGGATTTTAAAATTGTAAAAAGTAAATTTTTACAGAATTTAATTTGTTTTTATTCCTTTCCTTTCCTTTTTGTTAAGTTCTTTCGTTTGTCAGACATCATATAGAAGTATCTTTGAAACAAATTTCTCATTTTTTTAAAAAAACAGTGCAACACTACTGCTGTGTACCGTTTTGTGCATTGTAGAAATGTCTTCAAGTATCGTGACAGGATATTTTTGTCATGTCTCTGACTCCTAATGTTCAGTATTCTTTATGAGCATGAACGGATGGTACATATAAAATTATTTATATCCTTATTTACAGTTTAATTACAATAACAAGACTTTTCTCCATCAGAACACAAAATCATAAACTTCCAGGAAAATGGAGCAAAATTGTGCTTTGAAAGGTTAAACGTTCCTGAGTTCAAATTTAAAACAGAGTTATTAAAATAATTTTAAAAATTAAAACCAAGACTTGGTTTGGATGCAGCATATATTACTGGTGACTCGCCAGGAAAAAGTATAATATATAATATAATAATCTGATTGTTGTTTGTGAAGCGGCAGGAACAAGCTTCTGAGGAAAACGGGACGCCGGTGAGCGGCCCTCACCTCACCTTCACCTACGAGGACCGGCAGATCTTAGAGGACGCCGCTGCCCTGATCATCCACCATGTCAAGAGACAGACCAGCATCCAGAAAGAGGACAAGTACAAGATCAAGCAGATAATCCACCACTTCATCCCTGACATGCTCTTCTCTCAGCGAGGTGCTCTGTCAGACGCTGAGGAAGAAGAGGAAGATGAGGAGGACGCCGAGCTCGATGAAGGAGGCTCCAAGAAGCACAACGGTGTAACCGGGAGTCCCAGCAAGTCCAAACTCCTGTTCACCAACACGCCGGCTCAGAAGCTGCGCTCGTGTGACGATGCCTACAACCTCTTCTTCGTCAACAACAACTGGTACATCTTCCTGCGGCTGCACCAGACGTTATGCTCGCGCCTCCTGCGCCTGTATACCCAAGCCGAGCGGCAGATCGAGGAGGAGCTGAAGGAGCGCGACTGGGAGAGGGAGGTGCTCGGTCTCAAACGGGACAAAAACGACAACCCTGCCATCCAGCTTCGGCTCAAGGAGCCTAGTGAGTAGATGTGGCTTAAGAGAAACTTTGAATAAAAAGTTGTTTTCATTTTTATAACTGATGGTTCTGAGTGTGGATCTGAATGTGTGTATGGATTGTAGGTGGACGTCAACACACAACTAGCCTCCGAAACATGTTGTGCTCTTCTCTCTCTCTCTCTCTCTCTCTCTCTCGCGTGTTTCATGCTGTCTCTCTCTGTCTCCCAGTGGACATAGATGTTGAAGACTACTACTCCGCCTTCCTGGAGATGGTGCGCAATTTACTGGACGGAAACATGGAGGCGTCTCAGTATGAAGACTCTCTGAGAGAGATGTTCACCATCCACGCCTACATCGCCTTCACTATGGACAAACTGATCCAGAGCATCGTCAGGCAGGTCTGTACTCTCTCCTCTCTCCTCTCTCCTCTCTCTCCTCTCTCAATCCCGCACTTTAAATACTGCGTCTCAGAAATAGCTTATATACTGTATCTTATGCCATGAACCTGTGCTACATTGATTGATGTTTCCTTTATCAGTAACATATACTTAAGAGATGCCACCATCTGTGGTTTAGTCATAGCTTTTAAGATTTCTGACCCCTTATTATGGCCACGACACTTTCGTGCTTTCTCAGCTAAAACGCAGCCAAATCTAAAAATAAAATTCACCTGAAAGGAAATCCAAGTCACTGAAGGGGAACGGATGTGGGACATGAAGTTCTGGTAGTGGTTACGTTCACTTTGGAGCGTTGCAGAGACATTATCTGGGTAAACTTTGACTTGTGAATTCACGAGTGAGTGAATAGAAAGCAAAAGGGCGAGAATTTTACATTTCTGTGTCTGTAAACAAGTCGATCGATACCAAAAGTGCCAAGAAAACATGCTGTGTGTCACTATTTAATATTTTATTTCACTTTTTCATAGGTCTGCTTCAAATTTTTCTTTGGTAATCATTGATCTTTTTTGTGTTCTTGACTTGTTTGATTGATTTGTAATAAAAGAAAGAAGCAAACCCCTTTTTTTTTTTTTTTTTTTTTTTTTTTTTTTTTTTCCGAAGTTTGCGTATTTATATTTATTACAGTGCCGGTGCCTTTGAATACTTAGAGCTCTGGTATCGGTACCATATTGAAAAAAGTAAAAGGGGAATCGGTGCATCTCTAGTTAATTGCTCTTGTTTGTGTTTCTCTGTACAGCTGCAGCATATAGTGAGCGATGAGATCTGCGTGCAGGTCACAGATCTGTATCTGTCCGAGAGCAGCAGCAGTGCCACAGGCGGCTCGCTGTCCACGCAGGCCTCGAGATCCACCGCCGAGGCGACCTACCAGCGCAAAGCTGAGCAGCTCATGGCGGACGAGAACTGCTTTAAGGTAAACACTACACTCTCTCCGCACTACACCTGCTCTGTTTGTTTGTTGGTAAAGGAAGTTTAACAGTTGCAGCAGCTGAGCACAGCACAGTGCAGGAACAAACTACAGCTTAAAAGCAACAAGTAAACAATACAGCTGCAAGCTGTGATTAAGGGGGCCAAGCACTTTCTGGCCCTACGCCTTGGCGACAGAAGAAGACCAGAAGCAACTTGGACTATCGGCACTTGCTCCAAAGGAGATTTATACATTTGAAACCATGAACTTAAACCTTGTTTGTTAAGTTTGCTGAGATATGACCTCACTTCCTGTTTGGCGACATAGCAGTCAAATTGGTTTGCAGGTCATGGATAAATGTTCGGGTTGGTCTCCCGATGCTGTCTTCCAAATTTTGTGGTTCTTGTACAAAATATGTTGGAGAAGAAGTGAAAAAATTCAAAATGGTGGAAATCCAGTATGGCAGAAATTAACATTTGAACATTTTAACAGTTGAACTCAGCATGACCCAAAAAACAGAGGAAAGTGGAATTGTGTTTCTATGGCGGTATTATTACAAATCTATGTCCAAATTTTCCCTGTTGGTGGTGCTACAGGGCTCGAGTGTCGTACACCAGAAATGCTGTGCAGGTAGCTGAGACTGTCCTCTATACCTGTGCCAAATTTCTAAAAAAAATAAATAAATAAAATAATACGAAGCTTTCTGTGGTGCCACAGACTCCCACAGGAAGTATAATAACAATAACAATAATAATAAGAAGAAAACATGCAGTTCCTTCAGTGCTTGGCCCTCTATCTGATCTCTTATAATCACGATATCGATATTATATCGTGATATTTCCCAGCTCTGCTCATCGCGAAGAATGTTGTTTATTGATGCGTTTATTTTGCGCCGCTTCTCTTGTAGTTGATGTTCATTAAGAGTCGAGGAAACGTGCAGCTGACCATCGAGCTGCTGGACACAGAAGAGGAGAACTCGGATGAGCAAGGAGACTCAGAGGTGAGGAACCTCCTCCTCTTTTCCTCACAATCCACACAGTGTGCTTGGTCAGTCTTAGAGAAAATGCCGTTGTCATGTTGAACCCTGTTGAAAGCGTTTCATTGTTTTGTGTGTTTTGATGTTTTTGGGGGTTTTGATGCATCTGTTCAATGTTCTCACACTACATGAGTTTACAGTGTGTGTGTGTGTGTGTGTGTGTGTGTGTGTGTGTGTGTGTGTGTGTGTGTGTATCTGTGTTCGTGTTCCTAGCGCTGGTCAGATTACGTGGGCCGGTATCTTACTGCCGATGTGACGTCTCCAGAGCTAAGAGAACACCTGGCGCAGAAGCCTGTTTTTCTTCCAAGGTATTAATATCTGATTTATACCAACACGGCTTCAGTCTTGTTCAACATTACATGCTGGTTTTTTTTTTCTTTGTTTTGTTTTTGGTTTTTTGTTTTGTTTTGTTTTCGTTTTAAACTTGAAAGGAGGCTTCAGTTCCAGTCAATGTCCACTTGGTTCCTGTTAGTTGTTTTAGAAGGTGTTTGTGGCCAAAAACATGATTTACACCTTTCCCCAAATGTAGCTGATCACTCAAGACGTCTGGTGTTCAACACGTAACGGACGTTGATCTCCCCCTTTTGCTACAGAAATCTGCGGCGAATCCGGAAGTGTCAGCGAGGACGTGAACAACAGGAGAAGGACGCGAAAGACGGCGGAAAGAAGGAGAACGCAGAGAACATGAAGATGGAGTGCATGTTCAAGCTCAACTCCTACAAGATGGTGTACGTGTTTAAGTCCGAGGACTACATGTACAGACGCACTGCACTGCTGCGAGCTCATCAGGTAAAGTCTAGTGTTTATCAAGCTATTCCAGTCCACGCTTTATCCATAAAGACGTCATCCCGGGGGTCGTAGTGTAAAGTACATCTTTCTGTTCTGTCGTGATCGGGTTTGAAGCTTTGTTGACTTTGTATTTTGGCAAAAATTGTTGCAGATCTTATATTCCCTGTTAGACACTGACTAGGATATTTACCCCAGTCTAATATATAAATAGTAGATTCTGAGTTTATTGAATATAAATACATTCTGTCAAAATTTTAACATAGAGTGATTAAAAACGACTTACCAGCAGTGCTTTTTTTTTCTCTTTAAATGACTTTTGTCGTTTTGAAGCCATGAAGTTATAGTTTGCAGTGTGTAATTAGTAACCTAACCTCCTTGTGTTGTAACGTTACTGTTTCCACTACAGTCTTAGTGTTGTAGTGTCGTATTAGCGTTACGTAAGGAATAAAACACGACAGACGGTGCGGTTATATAGAAGTAACGCATGTCGGGGTGGTGTGATGCGGCACAACGCGAAGCAGAGTGTCGTTACAATGTTAATTTATTAATGAATGACGCATCACGTTTTTTTTTTGTTTTTTTTTAACGGTTTGTAGTTAAGATTTAAGATTTTGTTGTGGAACGTGTGAGAGACAAGTTATTTCCTGTTCTAGCTGGTATAAACAGTCATTCCTTCAGCAGGTTCTCTCACTCTCGTTCTCATTCAGCTTGTCATTTTACTGTGAACCTGGAAAGTGTTAATTCCCCTGTTCTGTTCTGTGCTCTTTAAAAAGTACCGTGATTGTTACAAAGTGCTGACACCAGCAACTTTTTTCCTAAAAAAAAAAATAAAAAATCACTACATTATGGATTATACGATTTATTTTTGTTAAACAATACATTTTTAAAAATTCCTTTCTTAGTCTTCGATGATGTGGAGCATCTTCTGTACAAGTCCCTGTGTATGAGCTGTTACCATAGAAACAATAACGTATTAATATTAATAATATAAATATAATATAATATAAATATATCGGACCTACAGTCTGAGCCGTGCTGTTATACAGAAATAACACGCACCTTCTGACCAATCACGGTCAAGAATTCAACCATGCTGTGCTATAGCATCATTTTTTTAACACTTCTGCCACATGAAATTGTATTTCTGATGATGAGATTGTTGCACAAAATAAGCGGAAACGAGGAACAGTACAGGAAGTTGATGGGCAGTTGTTATGAGCTAATTTGCATATTTTGTGATGCAGCAGTTGTATTTCAGTCTGGTAACCAGAGAGAGGCCCTTGACTACCAGCGTAAATGTGTGTGCGTTTTCTCAGGATACAACGAGGTGCCAGAAATGTAAATGGACCACTTTTTTTTTTTTTAAATTTTTTTTAGTAATTTCTCACAAAGACGTCATTTGTCTGTGTTTCTTGGCAGTCACATGAGCACGTGAGCACGAGGCTGCACCAGCGCTTCCAAGCCTGGCTGGACGGATGGCTGAAGGAGCACGTGAGCCGGGACATGGCCGCCGAAACCGCCAAATGGCTGATGGGAGAAGGGCGTGAAGGGCTCATACCCTGCACTACGACCTGCAACCCGGAGACGCTCCACTTCAGGAACATCAACAAGTACAGAGTGAAATACAGCAGCAGCTACAAAACGCCGTGAAGCGGTGAAGGCGGGTTAGATGCTTATCGGGGGAGGTTTAGTGCGCAGGAGAGGAAATGGACTTGGCAACAACTTTCTAAGGACGACATGACGGCACTCAAAAGCTCTCATGTCAGACACCAGTGGCGGCTGGCGTACGTCTCGATTCTTAACAGCGTTTTTAGCTGTACTCATGCCCACGTTTCTATCCGTGCCAAACTATGGGAAGAAAACACCCTTCCATCAAACTGCATGAAGTTTAGTCTAGAGCTAATCTCGAACAGGAGCCGTTCTCGAGTCCTGCAGAGCTGTCGCGGCCTAAAAATGAAACATTTCCCCGGACAGCTCAGCAGGTATTAATGTATTACTGTAAGCACAGGCTGCGTAATGGAAGAATATGATGCTGCCTTCAGGATTTATTCTTCCTCTCTAAATACAGATGCTGTTGAACTCGGTGATGGAAAAACTCGAGACTCAGATTTAGCTTGGGATAAGTGCACTTAACTTTGATTATTCAAAGGAATATACGTGTGTAGTTCTCTAGCCAAAGTTTAGTAATTCCACAAGCAGATCATTTCCCAGTGTAATGGCAGATATCTAATAATGAAGAACTCTTAAGAGTAAATTTTTTTTTAGTTAAAAGCAAAAAAAAAAAAAGAAAACAAAAATAGAAGAGAGCAATAAAGTTCTGCGACGTGGTGTGGTGTTTAACACAGAACGTGTTGAATGAATGAATGAATGAAGCTTGCAAATGCTCCAACGATTCATCATTTATATGTCAGAATGAGACGTGAGCACAGTTTTTGTCGGCCACCCTGGCTGTGAACCTTACAAAGTTGCTGGCAAAGCCCAATGCCAATACACCAGCTAGAACACACACACACACACAAAATACAAATGAAAATTTACAGTGGACGCTCCACAGACACACAACAGTTCCCTATTTGTAAATAACTTGTATATATATTGCCAGAACTTTTTTTTTTTTTTTTTTTTTATGACAGAGACCTTTGTTGTTGTTCTCGTGAAACTTTACAGGCTTACTGTGGAATTTAGGAAGAGCGACAGCTAAAAAGAAAACATGCAAGACAAGTTTATTACTGTTTTTACCAAAGGGAGTTGATTATAATGATTGATAGTTGTTTTCTTTTCTTTTCTTTCTTTCATTTTCTCTCTCTACTTTTTGTGTTTACTCCTCCCAACCCCCCACCTTTTGTCTTTTTTAATAGTAAAGAATTGTTAATTTTGTAAAAGTAGAAATGTATCCAGGTTCTTGTTTTTGAAATGTTTTTATAAGAAAAAAAAACAAAACAAACATTTTAATTTTTTTGGAAGTTGAAATTTGGGCTCATTTCAGCACACGTTAATCACTGCCTGTTTGGATATGCATCTGTTTCTCTAGTCTGAACACTGAGGAAGCCGAGCGCTCAAGCTCACACTGTCCTCGCGAATGTAACGCACCGCATTCGTCACGCGAGGTTTTCTTCTTCACCCTGGATAGATTTCTGCTGGATAAGAATATAAATATATATAGAAATATATAAATATATACATTTTAAAAATGAAAGTCACAAAAGCATGTCTTTTTCTGTGGAACATCATAGCCCCTTTATTTCGATATTATTTAAGATAATAATAAAAGGACATTTGTAGCAGATCTGCAGCATTTCTTTCTGCACAGTGTGTGAGATGAAACATGATGGTATGGGAAAGCGGCTCAGCGGTGCTGGGTTTAGTCAGAAGAGGGAGCCACACATTTATTTTATTAATCACTTTCAGTGTGAAGTATTCTGCCTGTGCGTCAGTGTTGTCTGTGCAGCACTGCAGTGGAGATGCAATAATCTCCTTTATGGATTTTTGATGATGTTTTTCTTTTTTAGTAGAGAGAAACCGCCGTACAGCCATATAAGCCAACAGCACAGTTTTCAGCATGTCGCTGTAACTTCTTGCTTATTAAGTTACATTTCCAAGAAAACCACAGCAGCAGAGCAAGTATTAAAATATCAGTGTTAAAATACACAACATGGACACCTGACCATCACACTCATGTGGTTCTTCCCCAAAATGTTGTCACAAAGCTGGAAGCACACAATTGTATAGATTAGGGCCTTTCGCACCACGGGAACCTTTTCATAGTACCTGAACTAATTGTGGAACTACCCACTTTTTGGCGTTTTCGCACCTCCGGAACTGGGTGCGATTTTAGTACCGACTGCCTTTTTCGAGAACCAAATTAGCTCCTACTCCAGAGCAGGGTCTAACCAGCACAACTGGTGCTATCCGTGACGTAAGTAGACGTTGATTGGCCAAACGCGTGCGAAAACGCCCTCACCCGCCATGATTTAAAACTCTGTGTAAACATACTATTCTTTCAATCGCTTTACGTATACGTCGACATTCCATGTCCATTATTGTGAAACTCGCGAGACACAACAAAAACACAGCTCCGATCGCAGCGTCCTCCATCCTCCGTTTTTTTTTACGTTGTTCTTCTTTGTTTCCGTTGTTGAACGCCGCGCACAAATGACGTCGCTGTCGACCGGCTTACGTCACTTCCTAGTGCCCGCTGTCGGTGCGAATGCAACCCTTTAAACGGTACTGGGAAATAGTTCACGCAAAATCGCCCAGTACTTTAGTACTGTAACTTTAGCTCTGGAGCTAAAGCAGTGCGAAAGGCCCTAATGTCTTTGTATGCTGTAGTTTTATAATTTCCCTTCACTGGAACTAAGAGGCCCAAACCTGTTCCAGCATGACAATGTCCCTGTGCACAAAGCGAGCTCCATGAAGACATGGTGTGTGAAGGTTGGAGTGGAAGAACTCGAGTGTCCTGCACAGAGCCCTGACCTCAACCCCACTGAACACCTTTGGGATGAACTGGAACACCGACTGAACCCCAGACCTCCTCACCAACATCAGCGCCTGATCTCACTAATGCTCTTGTAGCTGAATGAACACAAATCCCCACAGCCACGCTCCAAACTGTAGTGGAAAGCCTTCCCTTACTTCCCTTATAATAAGCTCCACTCTTCTGGGAAGGCTTTCCACTAGATTTTAGAGCGTGTTCAACAAGCGCAGATGGATGCGATGGTCAGGTGTCCACATACTTTTGGCCATATAGTGTATGTTCTAGACAAACAACATAAAATATATTTATATAGCATTTTCCCCAGCAGTATGTAGCGTTGCCTCCTGACAGCTCCATGGTCCCTGGTTTGATCCTGAGCTCAGATTACTGTCTGTGTGAAGCTTCTCCAAGTTTTATCAGGGGTTTTCCAACTTCCCAAAAAAATGCCAGGAGTAGATAGCTATTGAAAATTGCCCCTAGATGTGTGTGAATGACTGTGAATTTGTGTTTGTGTGTGTGTGTGTGCACACATGCATGGTGCTCGGTGATCGACTGACGTTCCATGCAGGCTCTATTCCCACCTCGCGCCTAATGTTTGCAGGAAAGGCTCTGGATCCACCACCACCACTCTGACCAGGATGGAAATGATTTTCACCTGCTTAAGACGTGTGATATAACGGTAACGGTAGCACTTTCTTGGTGCTTCACCTCACATTTGTACACGTATGTAATGATGTAATGATGCTGTAGATAAATGTTTCACTTGTAGCTTTTCAGCATTCCATATGAGCATTAGGACACACCGCCTCCTCAAGCCTTCTTTCCAGCTCTCTGCTGAACTTCCTGTCTTCATGAGATAATTGTCTGGCCTGAGCAGCATTAAGACGCTTTGCTTCAGTCTCCTCCAAACAGTGTGCGTTTGGCAGACAGTGTGTGCATGTGTGACAGTGCTTTCTAGGCAATTATTTTATTCCATATGGAGTGAGTCACCGCGCTGTTGCAGTTAAGTTGATATGGAAAGCAGGAACCTGTGGTGAAGGCTCACACTTCAAGCTGTTTGTTCTACTCATTAGATCAGCAAGGTCAAATTCAATGCTTTCCTGGATAGACAGATTAAAGACGTATTGATACAATTAGATATTTTGGCATATGCACTCCTTGTTTTTTGGTGTGATACGACATTAGGTATCACTTAGCACTTACGTGGATCAAATGAATTCATAGGTAAGGAATAAAACATGATGGGGTGTGCTGTTATAGGAAAATAATCAATGACGGTTTGGTGTGATGTGAGACTCTGAGGGCCAGCACCACTCTGAAGTTGATCATTTTCCAATGACTGCATGTCCCAGATGGTTTTATTCCTCTCATACCACAGCAACAATTACATTTTTTAAATAAAAGAACATCATGTTGTACATTTTCATTTTAACATATAACATTTTTATTTTATACTGTGGAACATCCAGGAAACAATTTAGTTCCTGTTATCACTTAGATTGTAGCGGCTATAAGCATTGTTCTGTCCCTTGTTTTCGAAGTTAATAACAAAAATGCAGCTTGTCATGTTGCTGAGAGACAACAAAGCGCAAATTCCTCTGTCCTTAAGACAACCGCATGGAGGAAAACTGACTGTTCTGACACTCACACTCGAAATTCTGTCCATAAATATTTAAATAAACAAACATCTTCTTACAGAAAACTTTACAATATCAATGATACTCCAGAAATAACACATTAGAACCAATAAAGTAATATAAAACTTTATATATATATATATATAAAATATAAAATAATATAAAACTATAATTTTCCTTGTATAGACTGTTAAACAATTGTTAGACAATTAATCAACAATCTGACCAATCAGAACCAAGAATTCAGCAGCGCTGTGGTATAAGCATGCAGATACACCAATCAGCCATAACATTAAAACCACTGACAGGTGAAGTGAATAACACTGATTATCTCATTACAATGGCACCTGTCATGGGTTGGGATACATTAGGCAGCACTGAACAGTCAGTCAGTTCTCGAAGTTGATGTATTGGAAGCAGAAAAAATGGGCAAGAATAAGGATGAGCAACTTTGACAAGGGCCAAATTGCGATGGCTAGACGACTGGGTCAGACAATCTCTAAAACGGCAGGTCTTGTGAGGTGTTCCTGGTACGCAGTAGTTAATACCTACCAAAAGTGGTCTAAGGAAGGAAAACCAGTGAACTGGCGACAGGTTCTTGGGCGCTCAAGGCTCACTGATGCGCGTGGGGAGGGAAGGCTATCCTGTCTACAGAGCTACTGTAGCACAAATTGCTGAAAAAGTTCATGCTGGCTCTGATAGAAAGGTGTCAGAACACACAGTGGATCACAGCTTGCTGCGTATGGGACGGGTGGTTTTAATGTTATGGCTGATTGGTGTATACTGTATGTATTGAAAACATTAGTAGCTTACTTGTTTTCTTTTCTTTTGTTTGTTTGAGTGTGTGTGGTAAATGAGGTGGCTTTGGAGTGGTGAAAATGGCTGTTTTCTCCTGACAAGTCAGCGTGACTCAGATGCTTGCTGTGATGAGCACTCGACCTGACAGGTGCACTGCGAGACTTCTCCTGCCGCGAGAGCTAATAAGAGAGGGATGGTACTGCTGCAGAGAGGCTCAGAAGCCACCTTCTGCATGACTAGGCTTCGCTCTCCTAATCAGCAGCTAATCCTGTGCAATATGCTGGGCCACTCTCACCTGCTCTCACCTCTGAGCTGAGCTATAGCGATTATAGATGATTTGAAGCAGATTGATACTTAGAGGGTTATAATGACAATTATGTGTGTGGCAGCCTGGGAAAACCCGTTGCTGTGACTGTTTCTGGCAAACAGCCAAAAATGACTGAAAATTTGGTTTTGACCATAAACGTATTTTGACAGTATGTCAACATGTAACATACATTTAGAGCGATTTATTTTGGCTTTAATTCACTGTATCAGAATCCCAGTGAGTCAAAAGTTTTCATACACATTCAGTTGACTGTCTCTTTAAACCATCTGGAAGATTCCAGAAATTGATGTAATGATTTTTGGCTGTAATGATCAGCACTGTGTGTGGAGGAAGATGGTGAGGTTTTTAATCTTAAGAAGCAACTGTGAAGCATGGGGGTGGCAGCATCATGTTATGGGTTTGTTTTGCTGGAAAAGAAAATAGATGGGATCATTAGGAAGGAGGATTCTCTAGAAATATTAAAGATATTAAACACCTCAAGACATCAACCAGAAAGTTAAAATTTGGTCACAACAGACTCTTCCAGCAGGACAATCATAAAGCCCTGACCTGAATCCCATAGAAAGTTTGTGGACTGAACTGAAAGCGTGTTTGAGTGAAGAGGCCAAAAAAACCTGACTGAAGAATGAGCAAAAAATCCAGCAACGTATGGTGAGGTGCTTGTGGAAGGCTACAAGAAGAGTTTTATTTAAGTTCAAGCAATTAAAAGGCAGCGACACAGATTTTTTTTGACCAAATAAAAATCTGATGATGTAAATGAAAGCTGAAATAAATTGGTTTCTTAACTGTTATATTCAAATGACCTCTTATAGAAATAAAGTAGATCTGCAAATTGAAACATAAATTGAATGTCTGTAGCCTAGGTGGATGTAAACATTTGCCCTCAACTGTACATATAATTCATCACAACAACCTATTTTCTACCTTGGCCTTGGCTGTCTAAAACCTTCCTAAGTGATTTCCTCACACAGTGAATGTCAGAGTTTGATAAATCAACTTACTGTATAGATACATACTACAGTGAACCAGACACAAGCCTAATCAATTCAGGTTGTCATCAGATATCAGCTCTCACGTTATCCCAGTGATGCACCTGACTGCTGGATGGATGAGACTTTAAAAGTCTCTAAGCTAGGAATAAAGGCATCTTACATATTATATTAAATGAAATGCAAATTAAATCAGTAAATAGTTGCTTTTAAATAATCAGAAGAATTGGACTGGAATTTTTAAATGCCATCTGCTCCTTTTTTTTTCCACTGGCAGACTAGAACATTACTTGTAGTTGGAGAAAATCTTTTGTTTTCAGAGCTCCATATGGTAGAAAATATTAAAATTTCACAATGTGAAAGTTTTTCCCAGGCCAGCACACAACTATGATTCAAAAAGCATAATGCGTAATGCCATTACTCTTTCGTCTCCTCTCGAAGCGGTATAGTCTAGAGCCAGGAAAAAGTGACCGAGATGTTTCAGCCCTAAGTCTTGACACAAGAATAAAAGCCTGGAGGAGATCATGTACCACATTCTGAGTTCCTTCTAACTTCAAAATTTGGATCCTTTCCTCTCCAAATCCTCACATGCCAGCTCACATCGGATTCTCACAACTCCAGGACGGAGTAGTGTAGTGCCCTGATCCATGCCTATTTGGCACTTGATGGTGCCCCTGAAAAGCCCTCATGCCTATAAAGCCAGCGTGGTGTGTACAGAGGAGCTGACAGAAGGCCCAGTGTTTCAGTCTTCCCCTCTGCTTACTTACTACTGTGCCAAAACAATGACTTAATTCAGCCGAGTAGCAGAGCATCAGGGCCTGGGCTCATCAGTGGGACAGGAGGTGCGCGTGGGAGGGCTATTGAGATGCAGCCGGGGGGAAACTGATTCCTTCAACAGCGATCAGGTCAGAAAGCATGGCAACGGCGCTGCAGCCTAATGGGAACGTCCACCGTGCCGCGGCGTCCAGGCCTGTGAAGTGAACACGTTGAAAGGACAGCCTTTTAGCTCCCTGCAAGATGGATTCGCTCTCTGCGGTTACTGTTTTGTTGCTGACAGTGATGCAGGAGCACACGTTTCTGCCTGAGGTCAAGCAGACAATGCAGAGTTCTGTAGTGTGTAGAGGGAAAACGCACCTTCTTCATAAAGCCTATTTCAGCATGTAGACAGCAAAAATCAAGTTAACATTGAAGGAATCTTGTAGCAGGTTATGGTCATATAACCTGTGTATTTCTCAGTATTGCTCTCTGCTTTAAAACAAGAATGTTTACTCATTCGTTAACTCGTCCATCCAGCAAGAATTGGTTCTCATTTTCTCCATAATGGAACTTTAAAATATTCCAGGACCTGGAATGCGTGCTGACACACACTTGCCGTCTAAGACTGTCAGTTTTTCCCTTCTCCGCACTCAAATTTGAATGTGTGGAATATCTTGTGGCTTTATGTCCCTGTGTGGTACAGTTCAGGATCGCACACGTGTGCCCTAAGCCACAAATTTAACAGAGGAGCTGATACTCAGACTTGCTTCCTGTTTGAACACAAGATAAAGCTGATGGCACTGTATAACAATGACCACCCAAGTGTTTCCATTTTAAAAATGTTGTGGATTTTGGTTGAAGGTCAAGCCAGGGGAAGAAGGAAGGAGGGAGAGAGAGAGAGCAGAGCAGCAGTAATCTAACGGAAAGCAACAAGGAGAAAAAAGACATTTGAATTTTCCAATGTAATAGAGCCCACCAACCACACTACCCATCTGAGCACAACTACATCCTCCCAAAGGTTTATGTCAGACCTTTGGGAAATAGAGAGAATATGGAATTAAGGTCAATGGATGCTTGTTTTTGGATGATCTTTATGCCTCAGCCACTGAGTTATGGAGGCATTATGATTTCGAGTTGTCCGTCCATCCAAGATACCCGTTAGCGCAATATCTTAAGAACAAGTGGCTGAATGTTTGTAGGATTTATATGGAATTATCATCGTAACCAGCAGAGGAAATGATTAGAAGGGATTAAAAGGGTCAAGGTGAAATGTCTGAAATAGTTTTTCCTTCAATAGCTTCCTTCTTGTAGGAATATGTTAAGGGTAGTTCTGGCGTCCCCATTGACTCCATTGGTGTTGAGTTCGACTTGTTTAACTCACTGATGCTTTGCTGGTTTCCTGACAGATCATCTCTGTGTGCTCTGAGAGAGGTGAACTCGAGCAATGACTTATCTTTCAGAATGGAGAATCATCTCAGTCTGCAGCATCTAAACAAACTGCAGTTCTTGTCATATGCAAAACGGTATCAAAGTCAAAAGTCTTTCATTTGTCATTTGACAAAGTTGACACATGGAAAACTACACATTGAAATTCTTATGGTAGTTACACTGGCAAGTCCTGAACATACTGTATAACATCTACTGAATAAATCTACAAATGTAAATGCAATACGTGTTGTTACAGCATGACCGGATCACAGACAGGAACTGGATAACATCACATCGTTGCAGTGACAGTAGCAATGACTCCACATGGATGTTCTTCTAAATAACCAGTGAGTCAAAATTCAGTGCTACTTATAACATCTTCATTTACCACATGTGAAAACACACTGCTCTGCAGACTTGCTTAAGAAGGTCTTCACATGAATCTGGATCTTTTCAGATATAATTATCACCACAGATGTTCAGCCTTCTAACCTCTAAGCTGAACAGGTTTTATTTTAGCACTGCTTTGAGGCATATGGAAAACCACCAGAACCTATTTTACATAAAAAGTGTGATATTCACACCATTTCTCCTGAAAAGAATTTTACCAAACTGAATTTTACCTTCCTGAACTGTATGTGGCGTTTCTGTGCATGTGCTTCCTGTTCTCTCTGTCTGGGGTTTCCTCTGGGTTCTCCAGGTTCTTCCCAGCTCTAAAAACATGCTGGTGGGTGGATTGACTATGCTGAATTGTGTGAATGAGTGTGTGAATGTGTGAGCATGTGCCTGCACAGTGATCCGAGATGGACTGATGTCCCCTCCAGTGTGTGTTCCCGCTTCACACGCAACGTTCCCGGGATAGGCTCCAGATCCATGACAACCCTGACTAGGATAAATCGGATGGATGAATGAATGAAGTCAGTGTCTTCCATGGTGCTGGAATTACAGGATTAAACACTGAGTCATCACCCACTTCAGGTTTTGTCTGTGGATAAATAGAATCAGGTTACTCTCTAATGAGTACGTATGGAGTATGGAGTATGTCTTGTTTCATGTTCAGGCACATTGTAAAAACCAGTGAGCCAGTAATGAGGTCATTTATCTAATTCCATATGTGCTAGCTTTAGTGCCTTTGAGCCTGAAAGAGTAAAGAATGACTGTGTACTACTCCCAGCCTGCCTCATCTTTCTCTCCCTCTCCATACTAATCCTGTAGCCTGAAGCATCAGCAGAGACGGAGACTGACTAATTGCTGCAGTGCTGCACGAGAGACGCTGGTGGCTGAAACGTGACGGTCTGAGCCAGACAGGACTGTTTCCCCACAAGATAATTCTAACACATTTAATGTCAGGAAACGCATGTTAACCCTGAAGGAGCTGACGGATGTCTGTTCAATATATTGAGACTTTTGGAAAAATTTAACAGAAGGAAAAAAATGTTTGTTTCAATTATCCTCCCCGAGTTAAGCTTTTCATTTCAGAGAAATCAGCGAATGTGAAGGGAGTCTTCCCTGGCTCAGTTTGCCTTCGTATGATCCTCTTCTCCCTTTATTTCTTCTTGAATGTACGATTTTCTGATCATTCTATACAAAGTAAATCTCCTGTGCTGATTCCTAACCAGATGGCTACACTGCCTCAAAACAAAATGTTGTGTGATATAACAAGTGAAGGCAAATAAACATGTCCAGTCCCTAATCATATTACATCTACAAAACACTTTCACTATAGGAAATATGCAATATATCAGATTTATAATTTATAATAATGGTCAGGTTCTAATGTCGCTCTTGTAGCAGATAATGGCAGCAAACCTGTTTGCTGTAAATGAGGAGAAAAAGCAATTATTCATTACTAGTACTTTGATTACATTTACACCACAGCACTGTTGAATTCTCAAGTCTGGGCTGAAGGCATTGATTCATTTTTAATATGATTTTATATAACCGCCTGGCTTTATTTAACCTTTACGGAAAGAGCCTCCAGTGTCAGTGCTTTGTAACAGCTTTCCTCCAAGGAAGAGTCTTCAGGATGGAGGAGTCAGAGGTTGCGCTTTCCATTTTTTTGGTAACATGACTAGCAGAATTTTTTTTTTCTTCGTCTTATTAACTTGAAGTGAGAGACAGAAAAAAAAAGAGAGGCTGTCGAGGGAAGGACAGTTTTATATATTATACTAACTTGTCTTGGAGATATTCCACAACATTAAATGCAACTGTAAAAGGTTAAAAGTATATGTTGTTCATTAATAAACTTAAAATTATATTCCACAGCAAATAAAACAGTTAGAGATGTTGTTATAGGAAAATTGTTATTCTGTTGTTTCAGGTAGAATTATTTGTTGATAAAAGTTTTTTTTTTTTTTGCAATTTAACATCTTTAACATAAAAAGGCTTGAACTAAAACACAAAATGCACACACTTCAGATCTTGGGTTTCAATTTTATTCCTGTTTTTTTGTGTGTATCCAATGCCACTAAAATGCACAGCTAAAAAAATAAAAGACTGGACAAAGGAAGTTTAAAACTGGATGGATGTTTAGCTCAGAACCACAGTTAGGACACAAGTGGATGTGCACAACTGGCCAGTTAAGAGAAGCTTGAGAGATGAGTGAACATGTTGCTCAGATCCCACATCACAGTAGACTGAAGGACTGTTGCTTGGGGGAGAATTTGGACTCGCCATGGTGCTTTATGACTGGCCGATGATGTGTGCAGCATCATTCCCGCACATAGATCCGTGTGCACACCACATCGTCTGCTCCAAACGTCTGTGAGAAACCGGGGGGGAAAATGGCGTCAGCTGATTAAATGAATTCTCCCGAGTCATTACATCCTATTAATATCAAAAAAGTGGCACAGTGCCAGCTCGGACATCAGTGAGTATGTGGCAGCCGCTTAGTCACATGAAGCAGAGGCAGAAAATTGTTAAAATGTGTATGACTAAAGCTTTACACAATTAAAAGTCTACCTTTAAACAGTTCAGAAAGGGTACATTGTCTTTCACTTATTTGTACTTCAGCAAAATTTAATGAAGCATGCATGTTCTATAGAAATATGCCCTAGATTCAGTGTGAGCTCCCAAAGACAAGCATAATCTGAAGCCTTGATTGCATTTATTTCGAATTCTTCTCTTCCTTCTCTCCATAATTCCTCCTTTGTGCATCATTTCTAAGCTTTGTGGTTTGTTTAAACGCCTATGAGCATCTCTAGAATTAATGAGAACGGCCAAACGATCATCCGGGTGACGCCGCTATTTTAGTTGGATGCTTTGGCACATTCCAGGACGCAGTCTGGGTTGGAGACTGACAAAAACTGCTACAGCCACGGTCAGCCCACAGGCACAACCTTCCTTTCTCCATTCTGTTTTGAAAGATCCAAAAAAAATCCACGTGAGGCTTTTGCACCATAACTCCATATGGCTTCTAGACATCAGCTTATTATTTACAGTAAATGCTCATGGTGTTACAAGGACTTTGACTTTTTTAATATTGTTCAAGAATGTAACTCTGTGTCCATGTCAAGAATAAATTAAATACATGTTTGCTTAAAAAGTAGGGAGATGAGAGATTGAAGGGAGAAAATCTTCAACTTTGGGTGCAGTGAGGGCTCGGTGTCTGCTTCAACACTATATTCACTTGCTCGTGTGTTATTTTATTGCTGTTGCAGTGGCATAAGGTCCGTATGTTCTTTCTGGGGTGTAAGGTCCCTGACTCAATCCTGAGCTCAGGTTACTGTTTGTGTTTAGTTGCTGTGCATGTTCTCTCTGTGTCGCCTGAGTTTCCTCCCAGTTGTCCGGTTTCCTCCCACAACCTAAAAACATGCCGGTTGGATGGACTGGCTGTTCTAAATTACTCGTAGGAGTGAATGAGTGTGAATTCTCCCACCTCACGCCCAGTATTCCCGGGACAGGCTCCAGATCCACCACACCCCTGACCAGGATAAAGCGCTTTTACTGAAGATGAATTAAAGAAAGAATGAATCATTGAAAATAAATACATGTAACATTTCAGTGAAAAGGCCTTTTTACTTTTTACATTTTCATTTAACCTTCCAATCTTCACAAATCTCAAAAGACCATGACTCTTTTTCTTTTTTTTTTCTTTTGGACTTCAATAACATTTCTGGGCATAAATAAATTAAATTTGTTAATATTTCATGGGACTGTCTATTAGCATTTTTTCACAGATTAAAGTTCCTGTAATGAAAAGCTAACCCTGTCTTATACTTCATACAGTATAAATTCAATGGCAGTGTGATTGGATTTTGTTCTGTTTTATATGAATAAGGTCTTAGGGAATAAGTATGAAAGCTAGCCCCGCCCTCAAACTTAAACTTATTCTTTGTGTCATTTCATACGAATATATATATATATATGAGTAATGAGCTATTAGTTTTGCTTAATTTTGATGTAGTACCCCAAACCTCTACTCTTTCACTCGAGTATAATTTTACTCCTCTTTCTTACACCATACTTAATCCATAAAATAAATTCAGGGTGACGTTCATGTTAAGCAGGGACACATCATGTTACTTTACTGGCAGTTTAACTTTATTGAATTTGAACCCTCCTGTATTCTACAAATGCTCTTAAATCATAAGAAGTATCAGTTCTTTGGGCTTTGTAGCTCTTCTTTTACTTGAGTACCATAAGTACCCCGGATGTTAAACAGGCTCCTAACTAATCTATTAAAGCAACCTACTTTGTTGCTCCGTCTGCGTCTCTTCTCAGCATTATCATTGGCTGGTGTATCAATGGCTGAATAGGGTGTATTGTTTATTTCTGGGGGCTTGGTGAAAGTTCATGTAAAGGTTGCTAAACAGTTCTCTCATGCTGCTGGGAGGTGATCGTATAGAGCTCCTGAATGTGTTGTCTGGCTCTTTGCCTAGCTTTGGGGTGAGCACAGAGTGCAATGGGTTTGTTTCTCTCTCTCTCTCTCTCTCTCTCTCTCTCTCTCTCTCTCTCTCTCTCTCTCTCTCTCTCTGTGGAAGGCTCAGTCTTGCTCCATAACCACTGGGCAAATCCTTTAATGTCTTTGGAATTCTATAATTGTATGACAACCATCTTATTGCAGATTAAGGCATTGAGAAAAAGCTGGAAGGAATTTCTTTAGCAAACTAAGTTGCACTTTAGAGATGACTCAAGGCAGTGAAATTCTGTCAGATTTCATGTGAATGAAAAGCTACAACCTGTAACTCTGCTTCTCCATACTTTATGTATGAGATGTTTGGTGAGAATTCTTTGGTGAGTTTGCAGTGTTGAAGGTTGAGTACTGTGCGTGAGTGGATTGTAAACCGATTTTGCTCATCAGCCACCTGAACTGTATCTATCCATCCATCCATCCATCCATCCATCCATTCTCACCAGTATGAGTTCATCCCCCCGCAGCTCCCTGGACCAGTATGTCTTGGGCCCATCACCATCCACCAGCGTCTGCTTGCAGTAAATCTTGTTCTCTGTCTCCCAAGTGGCCAGACTCTACAAACAAGATGGAAAATACATAGACATCATCACGCAGACAGCAATAAACATGAGTGGAGTGCTAGCAGTCAATTTAGACAATGACTAGTGCATAGATGAGCCCTCATTAATGCAATAAAGACTGTGTGTAATGGATGACATGTCTGTGGTTGGGCTTTAGGGAGACAGAAAGCATTACAGAGCATTGCAGTGAAAGCCTTTCAGCTCCTTGCTCAGATTCATGTGTTGTCCATCATGTCCATTTAGACCCTTGTGACAGATGTCTCTGGTAGCATGTCCCCAATGCCCCCTGATTATTAACCCTGGTTATCATCACCTGCGGCTTGTTTTGTGGCACATTTTTGGGACTGTATATTTATTAATAGTATTTATCCCTGGTCTAGACTTGATCATTATCGAAAGCTTCACCACTTGACATGGATCCTGTAAAGGAACATCCTTCTGAACAACAGCCATCTACTTGGGAGAAGAGTTGAATCCTCCCTGCAGTTCCCTGTGATTTCCAAGATTGATAAACAGCATGGATGTCCTCTCAGCATCGCTGGGGTGGGGGGTAAAAAAACACAGCTAGCTGATACAAGTAGGACATGATCATTATAAAACTATACTCTCTAAGATATTGACTCACCTCAGCACTCAGTTATCCTAGGATGGCCATACTTAAAAGTCCATGACCATCATATTTCTTGGACCTGCAGGAAAATTGTAGCTTGGTCACACAAGTGTAAGGACAAATGCCTCAGCCTCCAGTGTGGCACAATTTTCCTAGAAAGTCCAGTGACAGACACACAGGTTGACGTTCCACCTGAGAACAGTGACCTGGCGAGAACAATACAACAGAACTTCCTCTTCACTGTCCCAGGAACTGTGCCAACAGGCCTCCTACCAGGAGCATCACCACCTTGCTTTCAGGTTTACCCCCTGTTTTTCAAAGAAACTGCTCCCATGAAGGAATACATCAATGAGGCCCCAAGGCAGGGATTCATCTGGCTATCAACTTTACCTGCATCTTCAAGCTTCTTCAAGGAAAAGAAAGGTGGCGGTCTCAGACCAAGAATAGACTCAAAGGCACAGTAAAGTCAATTACTCACTACCACTTCACTGTACCAACCATATGGACTAAAGAGGAAGTTCACCATTCTTCCTCATTCAAATCCTTCACTGCCATTCACCTCTGAGGTTCGGGTCAGGGCTCCCTTGTCAAAGAGAGCCAACCAAGGCCTTCCCTGTTGCCTTTTTTCTCCTGGAAGCTCACACCCACTGAACTTAACTATGATGGGCAACTGGGGTCTCCTTGCAATCAAGTAGGACCTGGAGGATAGGAGACATTAGCTGGGCTAGGGCCTCCGTTCTTTTGTTGTTTTCACAGACCACTGTTTGTCGTACTTCCGGAAGGCCCAGAGTCTACCTCCTCACTAAGTTACACAGAACTGGTTCTAAGAATACTAAAGCTAATGCCTGGTCACAGGTGTACAACCATCAACCATGACCCTGAGCTTAAAGAATCTGTTCTAACCACTCTTCTACCACCCAGCTTCTTGGTCACTCCCATTCAATGGGATATTGATAAGGAGATGAAGGACACTTCAGGTGGAGACCCTGGAGCTTCTGACACGCTCACCATGGAGGTCTATGTTCTAGAGGCCTTAAGGAGTGGACTTCTCACCTGGGTACACACTTCTCCAGGCAGTAAAGATCGAGGAGCCACTCGCACTCAGCAACTGTTATCCTCCCACTGTTAGTGGCCAGGTTTGCACATTGATGTGTAATTCCATCACTGTATGTGCTTAAGAAAAAACTTGAAATCTATCTTGGTGGAGTCACTGACCTCCTAGTGTCAGAAAGTAACACTCCTATCAGCCAGCTGTCTCATCTCAGGGATTTAATGATCATGGTCTCACACACATCTCTTGGAAATAAAAGAAGTAAAGCTAAATTCAATAAATGCACATCTGGACTACCTTAATTGCCAAACCTTTTACTCTGAGACCTAACTGAGAATAATGACAAACTCCCAGAAAAGCACCATACTTTATAACATTTCTTTAAAGAAATTAGCATTATCAGAGGTGGTAAGTTCTAAAGTTATTGTACTAACCTTAACCTCCATAAGTTTTGTGCAAGTTTTTGTGTGACTTGTGTGAATTTTTAAGAATGTGCAAGTATGAGACCACATTGAGAAAAAAAACAGTCCTCAGTTTTAATGAGTCTTGGCCTCTGCAGTTGTGTGTTAAACTACTTGGAGGATTGCACTTCAATGAATCATCATTCCAGGCACTTAAACTCTTTGAATAAAGCGTGACTCTAGCTTTAGAGCCAATTGAAGTGACAGCCAGTAGACAGCGATTCACACAGCTGCAGTGTGAGAGTGAAATATTAATCACCATATCAAAGGTGTAGCAGAGATCAGAGAGCTTTGCCGGCACCCAAAACGAAGCAGTGGGGTGGTGTGGGAGAACTTGTGGTGAGTGAAAACAGGTCTTAGAGCTGCATTCTGAATCAGTTGCAAGGGTCGGATGGCATGGAGGGGAAGACCTGCCAGGAGCCATTTGCTTTTGCCATCATGAGTGTCTCTATAAAACTACAATCGCAAATGAAGTGGAACGTCTGAATCACAAGTATCATCTGTGTGTAGCAGGCAAAGGACTTATATCTTTTCAGCTCATAATATTAATCTTCATAATATTATCTTCAGCTAATGAGCTCGGTCATCTTGTCTCGAAATTTAGACCCATTTCAGTGAGAAGTGAGATGAAATATATTGTAATTAGACATTTGTAAACTGCAGTATTAATGGATAGGAGCGTATCATTAGATGTTGAGAGGAACCAATGTATCTTTTTGAGCCGTATGTGAATTTAAATCTCTCTCTCTTTCGTCTGCTCATGTCTCGCACAGACACATTTTGTATAATCCCACACACACACACAAAAAACCTAATTTCCACAGTGATATTGCGTAGTTCTCAGTCTTTTGGTTGTTTGGCTCTTTCACTCATTGACATCCATGATAAACTGACTCTAGGAAGTCATTTCTCCTCTCCTCTCACCCTGCAGGTGAACACTTCTAAAGTCTGTCTCTATAGCAACAAGCCAGGCAAAAAAGCTTCATTTGTCAACGTCTTGTGCCCTCGGTCCCTGCTAAGTGGAAAGACAATAAGGCTGCAGCTACAGCTCTGGATTGAGAACTGAATAAACTGTTGTTTAAGGTTATAATGGACGTTTTTACCTATTATAAATAATAATAATAAGAGCTGCTTGGAGTGGTAGCACAGACTGGATAGACTAGTAGCGCTGCCCTTGTGAGATAACATTAGCAAGAGACAGCTGCTGGTTTGATGCTTCTATCTCTAAATCCCATTGTGTGTGTGTGTGTGTGTGTGTGTGTGTGTGTGCACACGCTTGGGCAGCTGTAGCTCATTACTCAAATTCTGGCTTTAGGGAAAATGGTATTATTCCCAACAGTATGCTTGTCTATAGACACACACACACACACACACACACACACACACACTGAAGCAGAGTATCATCACTACATCCCTCAGAGAAAACCAAACCCCAGACCCTTCAGAGGGATAGTCTCACTCACTACATGATCTTTCCCACTAATTCTGTCACTGATTTACCGCATCATATGTCACTGATCAAAGACCGGGTTTTATTTTGGTAAGATCAGGAATGTGTTTGTCAAAGTCTGGGTTTGCAGAGAAGCATCGATGTAGATGTATTGCAGCACAAACTAAAGAAGAGCAGACCACAGACACTTCCCTGGGGATAGAGCAGTGTGATAAAAGTGCTGAGCAGAAAAGCATGTCGATCATCAGGCTGAAGTGTACAAAAACAGCAACACAAGCCTCTCGAGGGAGAGACACACCAAGCCCGATTGGTCACAGTGGCTCGAACATGACAATGTAGAAGAGAATGCTCTCTTTCTCTACACAACAATAGAGTTTATAAGGAGTGTGTTTGTTTCTTACACATTCTTATTCTGTACTTGTATTCAGATTTCCAATCCCATTACACAACACTCCATATTTTTCCTGATGATTGTTCCATCATCTTATCTATCTCCTTCTCAACTTCTCCGAGCTCAAACATTGCTCTTGTTCAGCTGTCAGTTCTCTGGAAACATCTCCTGCGGTCTCCATAGACATTCCTTTCCTGTTCTTTTTTTTATTGTTCTGAGAAACGCAGACTCTGAAATGTCAAAAAGAATCCATAAATGTCAGAGTAACACAGTCCTTCAAAGGGCTCAGAAAAGCGAGGCCTTTGGGTTTATGCTTTGTTTGAGTTCGCTGATGTCGTGGTTTTGGCTTGACTTTAAAAGACATGATTCATACGGTCACTGACATCAAATATGACATCAGGTTTGTCTCATTATTGCGTAATATGTAATACAATTAATATACAGTACTGCGCAAAAGTCTTCGGCAACCTATTTTTTTTAGGTCTATTGACTTCTACATTATTGATTCAGTACAAAAACATATTAGATTCCAAACATTAGTTTTCCAGCACAAAATGAAACGTTACAGAAAAATGTTTGTCTGTCAGTAAAGAAAGCAGCAGATTCCATAAGAGACACTTTTCAGATAAAAACAGAATGAAGGCTGCTGGGTTTCGCTGCAGAAATAAGAAGCGAGTCGACAGTCAAAGTCTCCAGAAGAACTGTGGCTGCTTCTGAAAGATGCTCAGTAACACTTCCAGCTCATTTCCTTATAAAACTGCACACACTGCACCTGAGAGACTATTTTTTTTTTTTAAAGCGAAGGATCGTCACACCAAATATTGACTTTGTTTCCTTTATTACTGTTTACTGCTCTTTATAGTATTTTTTTATGTAGAAACATTTAATTTCATTATTTTTGAAGGCATCTTTGCTCTACAGCATTTCTTTGCACGTGCCTAAGACTTTTGCACAGCACTGTATTTCTGAGACTTTGGAATACAGTGTAATCCTCTGAATGGAGCAGAATGAACCAATTTAATGTTTGACTAATTACCATATTTCAATTTTGACAGAAAATAGAGCATGAGGCAGACCTCAATCTTAAAACTGATTTAAGAAACTATTCAAGAAGCAGGTCATCATGATTGGAGAAATACGGTCACATCTAAGGTTATTTTGGTCTAGCTTTCCGTCTCTCAGTGTCTACTGTGGTTAAAGCTCTGTCTTTTGCTTTGAGGTTATTGATATGCTGAGGAAAATGCAATTTTAATTTATTCACAGAAAACAAAGATATCTTTTAATAAGGTTTTTTTGTTGTTGTTGTCTATTACTGTTGTGTTGAATTCACCAGTATCCACCTGATACTGATACTTGACATGCAAAGGTGTTTCTGGACAGCTTCATTTAAAAAAATGTCCAGACTTTTCCTTGCATTTTGCATCAGTTGAACTAATTACACCAATTTACAGTGACAGTGGCATAAACCTGGAGGAATATTGAAACATTTATGCTGAGATTAGTGCAGTGTGAAAACCGTTGAAGTGCAAACTATATTCTTAGATTACAATTTTTTATTATTCGTTTTAATATATGAGTGGAATATATGACCAGGCCTTGTCTCTAGCAGTGAAGAATCCAGAGCTGTAGCTAATAAACCAGAAGTGTCCACTCCGATTAGTCATTCTGCACCTTTTTCTCATCACTAACACCTCACCATGAAGTCTGTTTAACAAGAGAAATAGTTAGAATCTATTAAATTTATATATATATATAGAGAGAGAGAGAGAGAGAGAGTAAGGGTGAAGCACGATATGAATATTAGATACAGGACCTTTCATAGTAGATAAACGTCAAAAGCGGAAACTACGTTCTCAGAAGTAAAGATAACAAACTGTGCTTTTCCTCGTCTCCATCCAGGGGGCGTGTTTTATACCTTTAGTGTGTATCTTTTGAGGTGAATATGGTGAAGCTTGAATTCGCTTTTAGCGTAAAGCTTGGACCTTAATGTCCAAATAATGTACCTTAGATTATTAATGTTTCCAGGTGAAAGATAAATACTAAAGAAGACTCCTTTATGGACCCATGAGTGTATGAGGGTAAATTAGATGTTTATCCCAGAAAAAACTGAGAGAGTTAACAGCAGGGATGTTGATGTTTTAGGATAAGACCCAGCAGATATAATCTCATTCTACCCTCCAGTGTGTTTAGTTAAAACTTGTAATGTATTGTTTCCTTCTTCCTGTTTTGTGTTTTTCCGAATATGACACAAGTGCTTCAAGAGTTTTCGTCTTAACCTTTCCACAAGTGTGCTACTGATGAAAAGACTCAAAAATACGTCATTAATTGGTAGAGAGAGCATCTAATGTGCTCCTTGCTCTACCATTTAACCATGTGCTGCAGTGCTGTTGCAAAACTTTCTCATGTTCACCCATTACACACTTCTCACGGTGTACCTTGCACTTCCTGCCATCCACGGTCTCTTCGTCAAACTCCTCGCCGATGTGGAAGTTGATCTCCGTGGTACGCACCGAGGTGGAGGTCTTGATGTAGAACTGCTCTCCGTCCTGGCGGATCTCCACGTGAGGCTTTGCAGCAGCCGCCCCAGCCACCTTCCTCAGCATGGCGTTCACGCCTGACAGGGCACAGCATGGAGGTCATAACAAGCTCCGCTGCCTAGAAAACTCACCCCACCCTGACCTTGACCTTCAGAGAGCGCTTACACAAAAAACATTGCTCAACTCAACTGAACGTCAATCAAAATCCCACCACCGTCATGCTGGGAGCAACAGAACGAAACGTTCACCGCTGAGACGACTTGCTGTAGTGAGAGTGTGATGTTGCAATGCTTAAGGAGTGTGTGTGTGTGTGTGTGTGTGTGAGAAAGCCGTTACGATTGCGTGACAGCATGGAAGTTTTCACGGAAAGCCATTTCCGAGTTTTCGTGGAAAACCTTTTTCACGTCTTTAAGCTCACAATCTGCAGAAACCCTCTCATGGAAATATAATTAAATTCTGCACTTTAGACTGTAGTGTTTATTTTTTTATTAGAAAGGGTTTATTTTTTTATACGGCTGATTCCACACACAGCTCCATGAACTCTGACTATAGAGTGTCAGTGAGACACAATCTGATATGGTTTGGGTTTTAATGGATCTGGATCTACAGTCTGTCATTTAAAGGCTGTAGCCACTGAACTGAACCCTGAGTATGGTATTAACCTTTAATGCAGTTTTCAGGACCTTTAGTCTGGAGAACTGCATTAAAGACAGTGTAATGAAAACTCTGACTTTGAATAAACATTATGCAAAAGTACTGTAAATCTTAGTATGGAATAATAATCATCATCATCATCATCATTATTATGATTATTATTATTATTGTTGTTGTTATTCATATAATAATCATCATCATCAGTAATTTGTTCATTCATTCATCTTCAGTAACCACTTTATCCTGGCCAGTGTGCAGCATAATAATAATAATAATAATAATAATAATAAATTATACTTCATTGTCTTCCTTCAATTAGGGCAAATGTTAATTATTATGTAGTTAAATTTGGCCATTGTCGGAAAATGTATTTATTTTGCTAAATTACTTTCATTATTTATGTATATATTTATTTCATATATTTATTTATAAATATTATTTTTGCTAGACTTGTACTGAGGACACACTGTATCATGTGCCTTTACCAGATATGTGTCAGATACTTTTGATATTTTGATGCCAAAGCTGACAAAGATGAAATACTTTATTAAAAAAAAGAAAAAAGAAAGAAAAAAATGTCCACATAACTCTAGTTAACTGTAGTTAAATTAATGATGTGCTTAACAGAGTTACATCAAAAAGTTTTTTTTTAATCAAAGCTGAGAATTGATACGGATAAAATAACACGATGAAGTTATACTAAAAATGACATCAAGTGAAAATAGAGTATAACTATATAAGTATAGGATTATTAAACTAATTTCTAGACATTTTTACTCATTTCAAACTTGAAATAAGAAACAAAGAAAGAAGAAAAAATCATCTGCCAATAGAATAAGAAAATTGAAATAAAAATCCCCTAAAACCTGAAAAAAAAAGTCTAGAAATAGGTTTAATAATCTTCACTTGTTAAGATGGCTTTTTTTTTTTTTTTTTTTTTGCGGTGCATCTCTTAATAAATAATACAGGATTGACTGTACAAGTATGGTCCTCTGTGTTATATGTGAGACATTATTTTCACAAATGCTTTTCGTAACTACGATCAGTAGATAAGATTATGTTTTACTCATCCAGTGTTAGTAAAGAATAACATGGTCTCGTTTGCGGAAAAAAAAAAAAAAAATCTGTTGAGCAGAAGAGAGAGCCTGGTGCCCAACGGCCCGTTTCCTGCAGAGAGGGCGATGAGAGATCAGAGAGCAGCTCTGCATGTGCAGTAGACAATGATGAGGAGTGTCTTTCTTTTTCCAGCACTTCAGACACACTGAGTGAGTGATTTGCGTGGGCAGTTGCAGTTGACATGGGTACAGCCTGACAGAGCGATGGGCTGCACAGAATGCCAACGCTATATGAGCCCTAATCTCATGTCTCTCAGTCTGCCTCGCTGATACACGAACACTGCAGTGATGCTGTTAGCTGAAGTTTGCACACACACACACGCACACACGCACACACAAAAGCCTGAAACACTAGGTTAGTGTCCTGTAACAACATCCTGAGTGCAATCTTTCACACATTTGATTGTGAGGAGTAATTTCATTTGCATTCCTCTAAAGGGCTGAGAAAAAAACACATCATTAACCGTTTGTTTTCAGCCACGAAGCATCGAACAATCTCACGCCATTGAGTCTGAATAGGAGCTGCTCAGAGCTGTGGTTTCTCAGTTGCTCAGTGTATCAGGTCTAATATTAGTTCTATACAGGACTTAAAGTCAGATTTGGCAGGTAGGCATACTGAAAATGTGTAAATGCTGGAGTGGAGTTCACTGATATCATGGAAATATGATTAAAATAAGGTTTCAGTAAATGTGTTAGAGTCCTAATGGCTTAGCTACAAATGGTTAGACTTTTAAATTTTCATTGTTGGTCCAGTGGTTGTCCTTTTTTGGGTTTTGGGGAGATTTTGGCATCATAATGCTACCTTTTGGATTTTCTTGATTTTGGAAAATACATGATATTGATAGCAATTGTCTTTATTAAAGGAAACCATTTTGCAATTTTTAAATGAAAGCATTTCTCTACAAAGCAGTGTGAAACTATTATTATTATTATTATTATTATTATCACCAACATGCTATGCTATGATTTACATTTCCATCAAATTTCAGTGTTGTAGCTTAGTTTCGCTTAGTTTCATTCAAATGATACGAGGGTGGAAGAGCTCCATTCTCCTGTAACCCCGCCTAATTTAACCTCAATTATATATTAAATAAAATGTTTCTCTTTAGTTTTACAAGGCATAGTTTACACTGGCCATGCCAGACTTGACTGTGCAACATGAAAATAATAATAATACATCAGTGAACACTAATGTGAGATTATATTATAATAGCCCAAATCTGTAGCAGAAAAGTGACTGCCCCAGTTTTACACAGATTGTCTCAAGAGCTCTGATTACTCAGGGGACTGAGCCTCATCATCTCTACTGCAGAAAGGTGAATGGACTTGGTAAAAAAAAAAAAAAAAAAAAAAAAGCATACAGGATTTAAGAGCCAGTGGAGACCTCGGTCTGTTCCACTGTGATCCACTTTTAATGCAAACCACGACTAATTAGTCCTCTATCTGCCGCCTGCCCTTCTAATGGACAATAGCACGCCTGTTCCGGCTGAAATCCAAGCATCAGTCACTCATCACACTAAACGAGAAAGACGTACGCATGTACTCGTGTCTTTAGATCCTCCAGCAGGAATGTTTGCTTCATGTCAGTGTTATGATAAATAATGTGAGATTTAGGCAGAAGATGAAATGCGTGAGGAATCCTACCCAAGGCTTTGAGAAGTTCATCAAAATTCTCACTGCTCTTCATTTTCCAGGTGCCGGCAAAGTTGGGATGCATTTTCTTCAGTCAGGTTTAGTCAGACGGAGAACCTCTACTCTCTCTCTCTTTCTCTATCTCTCGCTCTCGTTTCACTCTCCCTCTCTCTGTCTCTCTCCTGCTTTTCTGCTCCTCTTCTCTCCCTCCTTCACTAGCCTCCTTCCCTGCCCCTCCTTTTCTCTTCCTCCCTCTCCTGCTTCTACTGTCTTCATTGCTCACTACAGTCACTCTCTTCTGTCCCTGGGCCTCTCTCTCTCTCTCTCTCTCTCTCTCTCTCTCTCTCTCTCTCTCTTACTCTCTCTCTCTCCTGCTCTCTCTCTCTCTCTCTCTCTCTCACTCTCTCTCTCTCTCTCCTGCTCTCTCTCTCACTCTCTCTCTCTCTTGCTCTCTCTCTCTCTCACTCTCTCTCTCCTGATCTCTCTCTCACTCTCTCTCTCTCTCTCTCTCTCTCTCCTGCTCTCTCTCTCTCTCTCCTGCTCTCTCTCTCTCTCTCACACTCTCTCTCTTGCTCTCTCTCTCTGCCATTTTTAAGAGCACTTCAGTTAAATGTTTTATTTTACATTCAGTAAAATAAATGCTCTTATTGTTTTTTTCTCTGCTGTTTAAGATGAAAATATGATCAACACTTCTCAAGATGGAAATCTTCCGACTCGACAGGGCTGAGAACTGTCTGAGCGTCGGCTGATATTCTAATGAGGACTTTTCTGCCTCTTCAAGCTGAGCTAAACACACCAACAAAAAGAGAGAGAATCGAGAAACGCAATAAATACAAACAAGCTAATAGGCTACACTTACTATAATAGCTTTCTGGCCTTGCGAGGACAGAATCTTAATTCATTTTATTAAGATTAACTCCGCCCACTTTGCACAATTGCACATGTAAGTAGCTACACATGCTGTAAGTAGCAAGTTTTTCTATGAGTGGCATTTTGATGTGGCTTACAAATGTAAGTGTGCGTGTGTGTGTGTGTGTGTGTGTGTGTGTCTGTGGGTGGGTGTGTCTCCAACCAAGACATGTTTAATAAAAGTTAATATTATTTACAGCAGAACTTGTTTCTGCAACAACCAGAAGCTGATGCAGCTCATTGTGTGTGTGTGTGTGTGTGTGTGTGTGTGTGTGTGTTTGTGTGTGTAAGTGTGTGCTTTCGTGTTCGTTCCCACCTCACACAAAGGATAGACTCAGAATCCACCATGAACCAATTGTGACCAATTGTAAACTTGTTAAACTTTAAATGACAGTTTTGTTTATATACTTTATATATGTTTATACCAGAAAGTGGTTGAATTCTCTAATCTGATTGGTCAGAAGTTGTGTATTGTTTTTGTATAACAGCATCAGACAGTAGTTCTGTTCTACAAAAATAATCCATTTCGGGGTAGGAAGGACACTCCGCTTGGCGTTGTGCCGTATCACACCACCCTGGTGTCGATTATTTTCATACAACAACACGGTCTGTTGTGTGTTTAGATTGTTTAGATTTACTTATTTAACCTTCTTATTAACACCTGCCCTCTGAAGACTTTGAATATTAAAGATGTTACATTAAAATGTGACAAAAATGTCACATTAAACCCAGACAGCAGCCCTGGTGAGGAAACAGAAAGGTCTAAAAATGAAATCAGATTTGATTTAGGAAGTGGCACTGACATTCATGATACACAGATATAATACCAGTCTGTAGCTTGTTATTTCCTGTCTACATTAAACCATAAATTGACACAGGAGCATGATCTAATTACGGTTTCTGTTAGTAGCGACAGAACCATCAATACTGTGCTGAGCAGCGGTGGTGCGATTTTCCAGCCGCCTTCGTCAGACAGATTTATTGCATGTTATTAATAATAATAATAATAATAATAATAATAGAAAATATTCCAAACTTTTCTTTATTTAGCAAGAAATACTGGCCATTATTTAGATAACTAACATTAAAGCAGCAGTAAGCAACTTTTAGGAACTATCTATAGGAAAAGTATGTTATTAAAGGCAACACACAGAGGGTAAACCTGTACAGAGGGTGTAGTTATCTGCTGAAATGATCAGCATTATCAAATTGTTATGAAATTACAAACTCTCCACATCAACCAGGTGAAAGATTTAGCCTCGTGTTTGATATGAGAGCAGAACATCAGTCAGACAGCTTAGCTTTTTGGAGCAGTTATCTAGGAGAAGGTGCTGTAACAGTGCCACAGGAAAGAAACCAGAAATATTCGCTAGCTAACTACCAAATTTTGCAAACAGAATGTTATATAGCTAGCTAAAACAGCTTTACAACTCTGGAGTGTTGGTGAAATCTTTAGCCTTTAACTAAACTAGCAGATTCCAGGAAATGAGTGAGTCTAAAAACAGCTTGTACCTTCGGAGGCTACGTTTGTAAATAGTACACATTTGCAACTTTTTTTTAACTAATTTTTTTCCCTTGAAGTATTTATACTTTTACATTGCACTACAAAAAAATGACATCTGAGCTAATGAAAATATCTCGAATATAGTCACATTTATAGAGTCTTACCTATTATACGTTACAATAAAACCATATATAAGATGACTAAACTTATTTCTAGTCATTTTTTTACGCATTGATACTCATAATTCTGCATCTTTCTAGAAATAAATTACTATTTTAAGCTTGAATTTAGTAAAAAAAAAAAAAATCTAGGAATAAGTTTAATAATTTTTTTAATTGGTTTATTGTAATTTTTCAATAGTAAATACTCAATAACTATACTGAGTATACTGAAGTTATTTTCACTTGCTCAGATTTTCGTCAGCATGAAATGGCATTTATTTGGTATTTGAATGATGCTCAATCACTGGTTAATAGTTGTTGCATTTTTCATGCTTCTTTGCGCCGTATTTCCATTCCCTTTACAGAAATAAATGGTGTTGTGGGTCGGTGAGGTGCTGTGAGTCACGACACAGACTTAAGCAGTGACTCTCCTGTCAGCCTACAGATCCTGCAGCACCAATCCTCCATTCCTTATTTACATATAAAGCAGTGCGATGATTGTATTTAAAAGCTTTAATTTAGTTAAAGTTTCAGGGATATATCAGCAACCTCAAAAATATGATCTCTGTTCATTGCTTCAATTGAAATTGTAGACTTCAAAACAAATCTACAGTAAGGCATTTAACAACAGAAACCTGCTTCTCTGCCTAGGATTTCTACATAAATTAAAAAAAAATGTGGTGGTTTACTGTTTTATTAAAAAGAAGAGCCTTGGAGTGCTGTTTGTCTGTACAAAGAAGCCACAACCCCACAGGACCGCTATTGTACAAACCCCCCAGTAACTGCCCCTTTCAGCTCCTCTGCCTTTGCTGCTGCACCAGATGCAGTTCATTTTCTGTTCATTCCAGTGATTTATACACAACTACAGTAGAGACGATGCAATATCATTAGCAGTAATAAGTTAAACCCTTTGGTTATACTGACACACTGAGTGTACATTATTTATTTACAGCATAGCAAATGTCCTCCAACATAAAGACCCTGCATTCAGGGGTATGATCATGATTACGTAAGTCAAAGATCATATCCCAACACACTGTGCTGTCGAACCTGTAGCTGAACGTACAACTCTGCATGCACTGCAAAACCTGACATCTTACCGAGTGAAATATCTTGAATATAGTCAAAAGTATCTAGTATTTCCTATTAAAAGATGATCATAACCCAAATATAAGATTACTAAATCTATTTCTAGACATTTTTTACTCATTTCAAGCTTGATATTGTTATGATCATCTTTTAATAGGAAATACTAGATACTTTTGACTATATTCAAGATATTTTCACTTGGTAAGATGTCAGTTTTGCAGTGTGATAGACAATTTTTTTTGTCCCTGGTCATTTTTCCCTCAAATACAGCTTTATGTTGTAGCCTAAAAGCATCCTATCCTTCTTTCTTTTTTCTTACACCATGTGTGTGTGTGTGAGTGTGTGTAGCTCAGTAAAATCTTCAAAGCTGGGCTCGTACCAGGAGACGACTGAGATGTGAGATGATTTAAAATGCTCAGCACTTCCTCCTGTCATATCGTTTACTACCATAAACCATGTACAGAAATTCTTTTTTTTCTTCTTCAAAACACTCAGCATGACTTTGTTTCATTCTCAACAGGCTAACGACAGACTCTGACATAAAAGACGAGTTTTAGACAATAGACATGTCGTATTAGTTCATCGGAGTGTTCAGGATTGCTCTGAATAATAATTTTTAACTTTTATTTACACCACAGCGCTGCCGAATTCTCAGATCTGATCAGTTCGAAGGTGTTGATTAATTTTCTATAACAGCAGCTCTGACAGTCGTGCTGGCTGTAATTCAAATCACACTCGCATTCCAATGTTATCATTTTCTATAGTAAACAGATGATTAAAAAAAACGTGTAACTATTGATATGGTGATGTTTTCTGTGTGGAGGAAGGAAGGAGTCTCCAGTGTCAGTGCTTTGTAACAGTCAGAGGTAAAATTGTAACGTTTCCCAGCACGAGTGCTTTGCAGTTTTTCAGTAACATTTTTTTTTTGTCTTATTAACTTGAAGAGAGAATAAAAGAGAGGCTGGTGAGGGAACGACTGTTTATAGCTGCTGTGATAACAGGAAGGAATTTGTTTTGCAGACGTTCCACATCATTTAACTATAATCCTGTAATTATAAACGGATCAAATGTGCCAAGGGTCTTTGCTCCTTGTGGTAACGTGTATGACTTTTATATACACACTGCTACTAGCTATTTATCTAAATTAGCCTTCTTTAACTGTTTACAAGGTTTCATTCATATTTTCACTGCTTGAAACATCAGTTATATTTGTAGCTTTCCTGAGCACTAGCACTTCCCCCAAATCAGACGTGTCTCCTGTGCGTCTTTCCATTTTTCCTTCAGCTGTTTCGTACTTGTTTCTGATCTGCAAAATGAATACATGTAAATCTGTCTGTAAATAATGCAGTGCATGTGGGTTCCTTCAAGGACATCTCTCTCTCTCTCTCTCTCTCTCTCTCTCTCTGTCTCTCTCTCTCTCTCTCTCTCTCTCACTTTCTTTTCCTGCCTTCCAAAATCTAGGTCAGGTGAGTATTAGAGACAGAGGTGTTAAAATGTCTCAGAGAGATCAGATGTTTCTTTCATGAGGCTGTATTAGGCCCAAGTCACTCACAGAAATAAAAGGACAACTGAATTTATATTCATATTTTAACTCTTTCTCAAAGATAATCTCAAATTAATTAAAAAAAACAACAACATTGTTATTACAGACTCAAATTAACACCATAGCTTTCTAAAAACTAATTTCTTTTTTAAAACTGTTATATTTAAAAACTGATTAAAAAGGTTTTTACCTCTGAAATCACCTACATCAAGAATATTGCTGTATTTTGTTCAAAACCGATATTTCCTATAATTAGTCATCATTATTGAATACTGAAAATCTGAATATTATCAAATTGTTTATAAGTCAGTTGGAAGATTTTATTTAATTTCAGATACTTTACACATGGACAATGCATTTACTTTTTAATAATAATAATAAGTGATATTTAGTAAAAGGGAAAATTCATATGGCCTTCAATTTTATGTAATTAAAAAAGAATTTAAAAGGATGTTTTTAATGTTTATAAATTTATGAATTAAAGGTTTAAAACTGTAAATCCAACTGGATATTCTTCAGATTTTAGCCCATGCAGCTTTTTTCTTTTTCTTTCCTTTTTTTTTTTTAAAAAAAAAATTACTTTTTGTGTGTGTGTGTGTGTGTGTGTGTGTGTGTGTGTGTGTGTATACATAGCCAAATTGAACACAGTATGTTTTTGACATGCTCTTTGTAGTGCATGAGGCAGTGCTGGCTACGTGGTTAAGGTTATGAAATAATCATGAGGAGGTTGTGGGTTCAAATCCCAGGACTGCTGAACCATTAACCCTCTACTGCTCACTTCTTTGCTTGGATTCTGCACTTAGCGAGTGAAAACATATTGAACATAGTCACATTTATCAGATATTTCTTATTATAAGATTAAAATAAACCAAATATAAGATTATTAAATATTTCTAGACATTCATTTTTTTAAAACTAATTTCAAGCTTGAAATAGTCTTGTTCTATTGGCAGATAAAATTAGTTTTTAAAAAATGTCTAGAAATAGGTAAATAGGTTTAATAATCTTATATTTCGCTTTAGTGTGGTTTAGCACCACCGACCTTCTGAGGTACAGTAAGTCACTCTGGATCGAAGCATCTGTTAAAATGAATAAATGTAGCTAAATCTTCCTTCTCCATCATGAACAGAGACACTGACATTATTCCAGGCTACATTTAACATGTTTTTTATATTTAGCTCCTGCACCTTTCTGCAGGTTATTTTGGTTTCAGAGGCCCTTGCTGTTTTACAGTTAACACTGTAGCTCTTGAAAACAGAAATTCAGATTCACTCTACATAATGGCTTGATTTTCAAACTTTTAAACCCATAAACAGGGATACAGTTCACATTAAAGGTGTATTGGGTAAAATAAAGTCTTTTTTTTTTTTTTTAAGATTAGGTCTCTAGTGGTTAAATGATTCCCGCCCATTTTCATGAAGCTCCACCCCCAGGATCCATGGTGGCCTGTAGAGCACAGTGTCTATAAAATGACTGACAGGCGGCGCATCCAAACAAAAACGAGCACTCCAGACCGGAAGTCTGTTTTCCACATGGGTTTTCTCAGTGACTTACTAAACTTATGCTAAGGCCACAATATATATATTTTTTTTTAGCATGTTTGAAACATCGTCCAAGATATTTGTATATATTTGTACATAAGGAATAAAAAAATCGACTATTGCACCTTTAAATCTGGAGCTGGTAGCCATCTCATAGGAAGCATGTGATAGGATGTAGTGTTATCTTAAATTAAGAAGAGCTCTTCAACCAATAGGCAGTAATTAATTCATTGGGTTCACTGTAGTATCTAAGGAACCTCCTTTGTAACAGAAGAAGTGAGAAAAAGAGTAGTTTCAAGGTATTTTTAAAAATATATATATAAAATGACCATGCATAATATATGTTAAAGAATGCTTTTGTGCCAGTGTAATTGCAGGTAGCTATCAGACACTAAAGATTAAAATCTTTATAACTTTCCAAGACATTTATTAACACACACACACAGGCTACAGCCATCCATCTGTACCGCTTATTCTACCCAGGGTCGTGGGGTAACCCGGAGCCTACCTGGCACAAGGCGGGGGACACCATGGACAGGGTGCCAACCCATCACTGGACACAAACACACACACTACAGACAATTTGGAAATGCCAGTCAGCCTACAACACATGTCTTTGGACTGGGGGAGGAAAGCAGAGTACGCAGTGGTGGCTGAACGGTTAAGGCTCTGGGTTACTGATCGGAAGGTTGGGGGGTTCAAGCCCCAGCACTGCCAAGCTGCCACTGTTGGGCCCTTAAGCAAAGCCCTTAACTCTCCCTGCTCCAGGGGTGCCGTACTATAGCTGTCCCTGCCCTCTGACCCACAAGCTGGGACATGTGAATCAAAGAATTTCACTGTGCTGTAATGTATATGTGACAAATAAAGGCTGCTTCTTCTTCAGAGGAAACCCCCATAGCACAGGGAGAACATGCAAACTCCACACACACACACACACACACACAGCAGAGGCAGGATTCGAACCCCTAACCCTAGAGAGGCAAAGCAACCATGTCAACCATTAACCCACCCTCCAGACTGCAATACATACATGAATACACAAACTAACACTCATTAATAAAGCAGTTTGAAATATAGATGGCAAGTGTTGCACTGATTACAATTCATTTTTCATGTTATGGACTGATTTAATTTAATAAAAGGATTTTTTTTTTTATCATTTTAATCATTTTGTCAGAGTAACTCCTCTGTAACAGTGCAGAGAAATAAAACAGCTGCTTCAGTGAGGACAAAATAACAGAATTAACTTTATATTAAAAAAAAAAAAAATTCTTGAATGACTTTTTTTTTTTTTTTTTTATGAATTTTGTTGAAAATAAAACCAGTGCTTTATTCTGTGTTGAATAATCTCTGGAAGAACTGAGTAGTGCTTTTGTTTTCTTACCCATAGTGCACCGCGGGCAGCTGTCATGGCGGCTCAGTGATGAGGAAAAGCGGTAAGTCGCGTTTCAGGAATGATGTTTGGTTTTATTGCTTAGTTGATTTACTCAGCTTTGTATTGACTTCAGCTCACTTCATGTAGACGGAAAGGTTTCTCACGAGGCACAAACTGAGAGCTGTGTTGATATCATGGAGAGTTTGTGGTTATTTTCTGTTGATAAAAGCGAGTACACAGACTAGCAGCTAAGGCTAAGTGGCTGTTATGAATGCTCTGTGGAGGGCTTGTGTACCGTGATTATAGAGATGCTTATGAAGCTACATGGTGTTAGTTAACTGTCTGAGCTTCATACCTGCTTGTTTTCATGCTCAGAGAGACAGATATAAGGAGGAAAAACCAACAACACGACGAGAAACTATGAGCACGCAGGTAAGTTAGGCTTTATTTCTCTCTAGTTGTCCTACACCAAGAGGCTTGCCCTGACTGTGACTTCATATCAGGCTGGAAAAGTGTGTTAACATCATGTTTTACTCTTAAACAGCATCTAACCCGGCTCTGATCTTTATTTCCTCCCTTACAGTACAGCATCCTGTTCAAGCAGGAGCATGGTGAGTGTGTTTTTAAAGGAACAATCCCCCCTGAAACACATTACATGTGTTTATAGTGAAATATCTGTGATGTGTTCAGTGTCTCTGCTGTTCATGTGTTGCTCAGTGCTGTATTTTTCTTATTCCTGTGAGAAGTTAGAGGATGGGTGTCGTACTGACGTCACAGGAAGACGTTGTTCTGGCTAGAGCAGGTACACTGGCGTAAGATAGCGGACAAAATTCAGCAATCACAATCTCCTAACAACAAGCAGACAACAGCTTGTTTTCTCGCTTACCATTTCCCAGAGATGTTCAGTGCCACATTAATGAAATCCAGCGTAGCAGTAGTGCAGACGCTGGATATAATGCTGATGCTGCCTTTAATTTCCGTCAGAAATGTCGTAATTACGAGGTGAACGCCACCACAGTGTTGTAATTACAACTCGGAGACTCGTTTTCTTTCTACGAGCCACGTTAAGATACGTTTTCTTGCAGCAGACGGTAAGATTGAAGTGATAATTCTGAATGTTAGCTGTTCAGTCCTTTATTTTCTTTCAGTGAGGCAAAATTAACTCGTTGATAATCCAAAATAAAAAAATTCTTACAGGATCCCTTTTTTCCAAACAAAAACGGCTTGAACACACACCACGTCGTAATCAAGACCTCCGAACTCGTATGCACGAACTTCCAAGGAGGACTTGAAGGCAGCACGAGGCTCGGCTCGGCTCGGCTCTGCTCGACTCGGCTAGTTAGAGATCTGCGAGATGATGAGTGTGATAGTGTTGATGAGAGGATTATCACGAAAGCTGAAGCTTTGGAAGCTGATGTGTTTGAGCAGAGTGTACACGTGAGGAGGAGAGAGAGCTGGACAGACTGTAGGACTGAAGCACTGCTGTGAAAAAAATCCCAAAATTAAACCAAATGACTTAAAGTCAATTTTATCATAAAATAAATCTTTCACGTAGCTGAAGATCACATATTTATTATCAGTGTTTATGTGCAAGTCATTAAGGGTGGATTTTTTCCATTAATACTGTGGTTGTAATATTCCAAAGCTCTTATTTCAGTTTTATTTTGAAGTTGTTTGGAAGTTGTTTCTGAGGTCCTCTGTCTGTCTGTGTGTGTGTGGGTGTGTGTGTGTGTGTGTGTGTGTGGGTGTGTGTGTGTGTGTGTGTGTGTGTGTGGGTGTGTGTGTGGGTGTGTGTGTGGGTGTGTGTGTGGGTGTGTGTGTGGGTGTGTGTGTGGGTGTGGGTGTGGGTGTGTGTGTGTGCGCGCGTCTGTAGCCCATGATGATGCCATATGGACGGCAGCATGGGGGAAAAGTGCGAAGGATGGATCAGAGACTATCGTCACCGGCTCCCTGGATGACATGGTGAAAGTGTGGAAATGGTAACGTCCTCATGCCGTGTCCTGACTGCATGCATGCTTTCACTAATTACTGACCGCTTCACGTGTTCATGCAGCGCACATCAAGACTGAAGACGTATTAAATGCACCTGGACTGCAGTACTATTCTGTAGCAGAGTGATAATACGTTAGAATGCATCACCATACAGCACAATGCGTTCTGGGAAGATCCACAGGGTACACACAGCATGGTTCCAAAATGCACAGTATGCTTTTAAACAGGCGCTGGAATGAAGTAGTGCACTATATTAGTGATTAAAGAGTGGATTTATACATACAGTCAACTCCAGCTCCAGAATTATTGGCACCCTTGTTAAAGACAGGTTTTAAAAATGTTAATAGTTAATCTTCATCTCACACTGAAATATGAGAACTAATTTTTTTTATAAATATAGACCCCAGACATTCTTCTGAACAAAATGTAACTAAAGTGTTTTCTCTTTTACAGTTTCCTTTTCCTGAGTGTTTAGGAACTCTCTTCTTATTGGCACCCTTGTTAAACACAGGTTATAAAATGTTAATAGTTAATCGTCATCTCACACTGACATGAGAGTTTTTTTTTAAAAATGTTGTTGTTTTTTTTTTTTGTTTTTTTTTTGTTTTTTTTCATTCTAAATTATTGGCACTCCTAGACTTTCTTATGAACAAAATGTACCTAAAGCTTTTTCTCTTTTATATTTTACTTTTGAGTGTTTAGGAACGCTCTTCCTGTTCCACTGGGGAATAAATATGAGGTGACACAGAGGCAAAATTCCCTTAGTCATTCATCATGGGGAGGATTACAGAATACACAGATTAAGTGAAACAAAATTGTTGAGCCTCATAAATCAGGCATTGGCTATAAAAATGGTTCAAAAAACAACCTGAGCCATGATAGTGCTGGCTTTCTTAACAAAGCTTTCTGAAGTAATGAACAACTTCTTCTAGCTGTTAGGGGGGAAAAGGGGGTTTGTTTCTTTAAGTTTTTTTTTTTTTTTTTTTTTAATTGTTTTTTAACACATTGGTGGCTTCTGCTGGTCAAAACAATGACGTGCATCCTAGTGGATGGTGCTGCACTTTTATGGCTAATAACTCCGTGTTCCAGTGATTTGAAAAGCAAAAGTGCAGAAATGAGAAGACTAGAACATTCTCATTAAGATGGAGCTTTTGGGTCGTTTTTCAGGGGCGATGTGTTTATAGCAGAATGAATCATGCATTGATTGTGTTGCTTTTTTTGACACATGCCTTGGAGCTTCCGTATCAAGAGTCTTCGCTATGTAATGAACCTACATGGGGAGGACACAAGTATATTTCCATAGACAGTGAGATTGTGAGGATGGTTAGAAAAGCTAACAGTCATGGTTGCAGATTTGCAGAATTTTGGGTCACCGAGATACTAAATCTACAAGTAGACACATCCATGCCAGAAGAAAGCCTTTTCCTGTAAGCTGGAAGCTGCTGGAACTTTGAGTTCTGTGGTCAACAAACACTCAGGATTGGTGTGGTGTAAAGAGAAGGATGATTATACAGAAAAGAACCTAATCCCATCTGTTAAGTTTGATTGAGGATCTGTGAGGTTGTAGACCTCTGATATTTTTTCCTCCAAAGGCCCTGGGAACCTTGTTGACGCATGATACCTGGTATTATGGACTCCATAAAGTCCCAGTAGATTTTAAATGGAAATCTGGCTGGTTCTGCCAAGAAGCTACAACTGAGTCATGGTTGGATCTTCCAGCAGGACCAAAAAAAATGCATCCAAATCCACACAGAAATGGTTCATTGACCACAGAATCAAGTCCTCCATTGGAAATCTGTGGTTTGAGCTGAAGTAGAGACAGATGTTGTATTGATGAGTGATTTATGATTCCTTGCTTATCTGGCATCACAGGAGAAAACTCAGTGCTGTTATGTTGGCAAAGCCATGTTACACAAGGTACTAAGGGCTCAAAAGTGCTACATTACCCCTCTAACTCCTCCCCAAACACATACCCGGCAGTGCAGACCCACGCCAAACCACCTGCTATATTATGGTTATACAGAGAACCTTAAGGTTCCCAGGAACCTAGAGATCGACAAACAGGAGATAGACAGGAACCTTCTTCATGAGAATGTACTTTTGTACAAGGCCAGATTTGGTGTTTATAGTCTACAGTGTTTTAGTAGTAATATTTCCCTGCTCTGTGTTATTGGCTGCCCTCTGCAGGTCAGATGAGAAGCTGGAGCTACAGTGGAGTCTGGAAGGCCACCAGCTGGGTGTGGTGTCTGTGGACATTAGCCACAACGGCGCCATCGCCGCCTCCAGCTCTCTGGATGCTCACATCCGCCTCTGGGACCTGGAGTCTGGCAAACAGGTTAAATCCATGGATGCAGGACCAGGTGAGGGTTTCGGGTAGCACAGGATGATTATGGTGATATTTTCTTAGGATCAGTCGCGTTTCCCACATCTGGATACGATTTGCATGAGCTGTATATTTGATGATGAAGATACAAACGATATTTTAATGCTTTAAAGAGTCACAGCATGTCAGTCATCTCACCTGGCCTGGCTCTCTGGCACTTTTATCCGAGTTTGTAAAATTAACAGTGGCTGTCTTTGAAAGCACTAATTAATTGGCACGATTACTTGATTGCTGATGATGTAGTTTGATTATTTATATTGTTTCAGTTATGATGATCTTTAAAGAACATCAATCTTTAAAGTGTAGATTCACTAACTTTTATTGTGGCATGTGATCTAATTTCTTGTTTTAAGGTAGCATACTGATCTTTCTTACTTTCCTTCCAATTTTTTGATAAATGCAAGACTTGTTTTTTTTTTTTTTTTTGCTTCTCATGTTTCCCTCTTAGTCGATGCCTGGTCTGTAGCGTTCTCCCCCGACTCAAAATACATAGCCACAGGCAGCCATCTTGGCAAGGTGAACATCTTTGGTGTTGAGAGTGGGAAGAAGGAATACTCCCTGGACACCAGAGGGAAATTCATTCTCAGCATCGCCTATGTAAGTTTGTTAAAGTAGGTGAAGTGTGAAACGTGATATTAACAAGTTGTTTAAAGTACATTATAAAACCCTGAAGTCGACGAATCATCCCCAGAGGAGGCTTAATGCTTCCTTCCTGTTTTATTAGCGTTAATTATTTAGAGCTGTTGAACATTAGGACTGAACCAAAGTAGACATTTTACAGAATGCTTCATTATGCTGCTTCTTTTAAAGCGAGGGTTTGTTCACAGAAAGGCACTCTGTTATTTATTCACCAGTAGAATTTATACAGAGTATTGGAGTCATTTTCACAGCTCAAACACTTGACAGAAAAAAAGAGAGAAGCTATTAGTTCCTGGAAGCTGATCACGACTTTATAAAGAGGGTTGTCTCTCATGTCTCTCCCGCTCACGTCTTTCTTTTCATTCTGCTTGAGGTTAAAAGCAAGGGGATGGAGCATTGAGAAGATGTTAAAAGCTCACTAAAGCATTATAACTGGCTTGACTTGAATAAATACTCAGTACACTGATGATGCCAGTTTATAACCCGATGTTGCACTACAGACAGTTTGCAACTTGTAGTCAGAAAGCAGTGAAATGAAGCTCTGGGATTCAGTAAATCAGTGTGAACTGAAAAGATTGAGAGGTTGCAGAAAAGATGCAGAGGTTGGCTTCACGTGTCTCGGAGCCGTCACTCTCTTCACCTGGTTGGAGGAACGCTGACTGATCTGTCACTAGTTATCAGTGGAACGTGTTTGTGTTTAATAGACCAGCAGAGAGATGCGACAGTGACGGTGTGGGAATGAAATAAGCCCCACCCCCTGGACAAGCTGACTGAAACAATCAGAATAATATATAATGCAGTTTTTTTTTATAATTCATGAAATTGGCATGGATATTTGAAGTGATGTATGTACTTGTCTGTACACATGCAGCAGAGACTGGCAGTGTAGTCGAGTAGAGAACTGCTAGTGGGAAATACAGTCCATAGAAATTTTTTTTTAGCAGCTTTAACTCTCTAAACAAGCATTTGTCATCTTGGCTAAAGATTAGTTCCGATTAAAAAGCAGAGTAAATGAAGCCTCCTGAATAAAACCTCTGATTTCAGTGCAATCTCCATCTCTCTCTTTTCCTGTCTTCTCCCAGAGCCCAGATGGAAAGTATTTAGCCAGCGGTGCCATCGATGGAATCATTAATATCTTTGACATTGCAACTGGGAAACTCCTCCACACGCTGGAAGGTAAAATTACACCTCAGGTGGAGAGCAGTGAGACTCCTAATGACTGAAGTTTACATCATAACTGTTTGCAAAGGCATCTAGAGGGGTTAAATATAATATTTCCATGCTGTATTAATAAATAAATAAGATAATGAAGCACATCTTATAAAAACGCCGATTTGAAAGCAAGTAAATAAGTCAGTATGTCTTTTCTTTTTATTTAGCTAAAAGATTTTATGAAGGAACATATTTGAAATTTATAATATTTATTTATAAAAATTTATCTTATACTGAAACAGATTAGCGTTAACATCAGCATAAGCACTGCTCTGTATTTTATATCGTACAATCGTATGGCCAAAAGTTTGTGCACACCCGACCATCACACCCTTCTGTGCTTGTTGAACATTTATTCCCCCTTTGCTGTTATAATAAGCTCCACTGTTCTGCAAAGGCTTTCCACTAGATGTTGGAGCGTGGCTGTGGGGATTTGTGTTCATTCAGCTACAAGAGCATTAGTGAGATCAGGCACTGATGTTGGGATGTCGAGGAGGTCTGGGGTTCAGTCGGTGTTCCAGTTCATCCCAAAGGTGTTCAGTGGGGTTGAGGTCAGGGCTCTGTGCAGGACACTCGAGTTCTTCCACTCCAACCTTCACACACCATGTCTTCATGGAGCTCGCTTTGTGCACAGGGGCATTGTCATGTGGGAACAGGTTTCAGCCTCTTAGTTCCAGTGAAGGGAAATTGTAAAGCTACAGCATACAAATATATTTTAGACAATTTGGGGAAGAACGATATACAGCTGTGAAAGTCAGGTGTCCACATACTTTTGGCCATATTGTGTATAAATGATGTTCAGTTAAAAAAAATAAATAAATAATTCTCTGCAAAGAGGCAATAGTGCAGGTTTATCACAAATGTTAATTATTAATTTTTTTTTTTTTTACCACAGCAGTTTTCATTGTCACAGACATTTGCTCAATTTTACTTTTTTTTTTTTTTTTTTTTAGGTAAACCAGCATCTATTTAAAAAAAAAAAAAAAAAAAAAAAAAGTTAGGCCACATCCTAGCTAGCTTCCTATTCAGTGTTCAGGGTATATCTATGTACTTAATACACCGGCCAGCTCTACTCGTAGTGCTTCATCACCAACCCTGATATCTTCTGTGGTCATTATTTCTATAAAACATATGCTGCACTCAGTTTACCTCGGAGGTGGGAACTCGGAATTACACGTTATGTGTTTGGAGTTTCTTCTGGAGTAGTTTAGGGCTTTCAACTGGATCAGCTCTTTTACTGTACTGATCTCGAGACCTCAGCTTTTGGAGCTGCTTCCTTTTTGTTTCACTGTGCCTCTACGTCTCTGTTTCTTAAAACATTTCATCCGTCAGTCAGTACGGGTGGAGAGAGCACATGATGATGTGTGAGGTTTACTTAGATACTTGAGTAGAGACTTTCTGCTGGTAAATGAAATGTGTGTGTTGTCTCTGCAGGCCACGCCATGCCCATCCGCTCTCTCACGTTCTCACCCGACTCTCAGCTCTTAGTCACAGCCTCAGATGACGGCTACATCAAGATTTATGACGTGTAAGTCCAGCTATGGGATTACTGCCCTATTATTACACATGTTGTGTGACAAATGTGTTTGAGTTTATGTTCTTGATGTTTTGGCAAAAAAAAAAAAAAAACTGCACATTTCCTGCAAAGAGACAGACAGTGTAATGTAATGTAACACTTCTCTGAAATAGTCTGAACTGCTGCTTATCGTGGCTGTGTAATAGTTGTGTAGCTAATTGAGGAGTGTGTGTGTGTGTGTGTGTGTGTGTGTGTTACAGACAGCATGCTAACCTGGCAGGCACTCTGAGTGGCCATGCGTCTTGGGTGCTCAACGTGGCCTTTTCACCTGATAACACACACTTTGTCTCCAGGTAGGCATCAAAATAACTTCAGTGTTGAAATGTGAAGGAGGAAAAAAAGTGTGTTTTACAGTTTCCTGAAGCTTTTGTCCTTGTTGTCTGCAGCTCGTCAGATAAGAGTGTGAAGGTGTGGGAGGCGAGCACCAGGGCGTGTGTGAACACTTTCTTTGACCATCAGGACCAGGTGCGCTTTCCATCTCCTCTGCTTATGACTGTAATATGATCTTTTTGTAGACAGCGAAGAGGATAAACACCAGCATGATGATTGTCTTGTATACGACTTGAGAGATTTTTGGCTTTGAGCCGAGTCGTTTCACTAATCATCAGCTAAATTTCCAGTGAATTCACCAACAGCTCAGAGGATCAGCTGCCCTCTGTTTCACACCATCACAAATGCCTTTCCACCAGCTTATTATTATTATTATTATTATTATTATTGTTGTTTTGGATTTTTATTTCTCTAAGAAGCCCATGTAGCTATAATACAGTTTTTAATCCTGCATGTGGTTTAATGATCTTTAACCTGAAGCCAATGATAAACACTCTTGGCTCTGAAACATTCAGTATTCATGCCCAAGTGACTCGAGAACACTTCAGTTTGTTGCGCGTGAAAACGCAATTGTTTTATTTGTATAGCGCTTATAACATTAGACACTGTAACAGAGCAGCTTTACAGAAATCAGGATGCAGATTTAGATTTCTTGTGGAACAAAAAACCTCCCTGAGATGAACCTGGAAGGAAACCAGATCCCATCGTCTTGTGGGTGACAGCGGATAGTGGGATTATAAATCATTACTGTGTACAGTTAAACAGTACTAAATGTGTTGAAAGGATGTTCAGTAAGAGTCCTGGGATGAACACAGGACAGTCTTTGTGATTACAGCAGCAGTTTGTGGGTAGAAATAAACAGTATCCATGTGAGATTTTCAAAATAATCACGGGACAGTGTGACAGGGGTGTATTTTGTGTATTTAAAAAGAAAGAAAGAAACCTTATAGCTGGAGTTCGAATCGTCCCTGTTCAGGACCAGTGCTCAAGGTTTGCGCTTGTTTCTCTGACAGTTTCTCTGCGTGTGATCTGGTAAAGTGTGGGTTGGCAGCAACGCACACCTTCATTTATTCAATGGTTTTAAGTTAAGCAGGTTTTTTTGGCAGAAAACTGAAACTCTTAAATGTGTTTGTAGGTATGGAGCGTGAAGTACAACAGCACTGGCTCGAAGATCGTTTCAGCTGGAGATGACAGAGCCATCCACATTTACGACTGTCCCATGTGAAGCATGTTTCACCGTTCTTACACCTGACAGGAAACGAGTACATCTGAAATATACTCCTGGGCAAAAGAAATGGGCCAAGCCAAAAATGGCAATTATGAAGCTTTTTAATGGTCTTAACAACAAATCACTGGTCAGAAAATGATAAGGAATGAAACAGATGCACTCCTCAGAGCTCCTGTGCCTCCATTTGCTGGTTTCCTTTTGCTGCAGTGACCTGAATTATAACTTCTATAGCCTTGTACACAAAGGTAAAATCATGATAATGACTAAATGTTTGATGTAAAATTTATACTAACACATGTCTAGATGTACAACATTTCCCAAAAATATCTTCTGGGATGTTTTTTTCTTAAAAGATTACTCATTATTTGGTTCTCTGCTGCACCTGATGCAGCTCATCAAAGGGCCACAAGGCTTAAACATTTAAAGAAATCAAAGGGAAAAACTCTCTATACTAACTTCCTTTATCTATTTGTTTAATTCCTGATAATTTCCTGACCAATGATTTGTTGTTAATACCATTAAAAGCTTAATATTTTGTTATTTTGAGCTTGGCCTATTTTTCTTTGCCCAGGAGCGTACAACATGCCAGAACATTTACTCGAACCGCACTCTTTGTCCACAGAGATTCATACAGTCCCTGCTGATACACACTTTCCTCCTGCAAGTTCGAATCAACTTCTGTTTTGTTGTTTGACGTTAAATAAAGCCTTTAACCTGCTTCTGTAATCATCAAACACATGCGCAGGTAATAACATGGCCATGAGGTTTGATTTTCATTTTTGAATCGTTGTCTCCTTAAATGTTCTAGTCTTGTCAAAACAATAAATTTTTTATAAATACTTCTGTTTTTAGAAATCGACTCTTTATGGTGTTTAGTGTTAATTTGTCTCCGTAACTCAGTAACACAATAGTGAGATGTTGTCTATCACGCCCTCTGCTGAGCTTTAACACACATGCCATCCAGTGCATAACTGAAGCCTCTGAGAGGGCTTGTGCATGTATATAAATATCCTGTTTGACTGTAACTGCTTTATATTTTATACGTCTGTCACGTGCAGGTCGACTCAGCTCGTCCTTCTGTGCAAGGAGAACTGCTGTATGAACAGATGTGCGTGTTAAACGTGAACAGTACCAATCGAATGAGCTCGGAATAAATCAGTGACCTCAACTCACACTGTAGACACTGCGATATTTCTACAACAAGACGTTTGTGAGAATAAGCCATTGTTACTTTAATCTCACACACACAGGTTTATACACTTGGCATTATACAAGGAATCACTTCATCTGTCCTACAGAAGGATAAGTCACGTTTACAAAACAAGTCTAAAACTTTGGCCACACCCACAACATCTTTTATCCTACAATACAAGGTGTGTGTGGGGGGAAAAAAAAGGTCATTGTGAGCAGACAACACAAAAAGGAGTGAAAAAGACCACGTTAACTGTTTCACCACATAGTCATGAGTATACATACATTCTCTGTGTTCATCATAACTGTTTGAGTCACGTCTCAACTGCAGTGCCAGCCATCTGATTCAGATGACGGCTAGAGTGTTTTAAAAAGTCACATATATCTCAGGAATTACACTTCACTAAAAATCTTACGATCCAAAAGAATACCTCCATAATTTACTATGAAACTGTACGCACATAAAGATAAGGATAAAGAAACAACACGCTTGCAGTGGAAATACTGTAGAAAATATCACCGTCGACCTTCTCTGACGTTTTTTTAAAAAGAAAAGCAGTTCACTGTATTCAGAGGTCAGCTTGTAGATGTAATCTGTCCAGGCTTTGTGTTTTTATCAAGTAACATCATTAGTGCTCATATCTCTGAGCAGCATCTGAGGGATGTGTCCTGCTCGGCATTAGCCCATGGGTTATTTGCATTCTGAAATACGAGTCAGATCTGATAAGCAGCCATCAGTTGCATTCATTGTAACTTTACTCTTCATTCTACAACCCAGTGTCTAGCAGAGGCTGGAAATTTAATCTAGGCCTTTATAAAACTGTTAGATGTGTATGCTTTACACAAAGATTAGGCCTGAATCAGCCTGTAATATTACAGAACTCTCCTTCTGTACATGTGCCGTGATTTGATTTGCGTTCGTTTCATGACGTTTTGGCATCAAACATCAAATATGAACATTCATCATAGCTCATTTAACACTTTCCTGAAACTGCGTTTCTGGTCCCCTTCCCAAAATCCCGCTTGTACTGTATTGTAACTCACACAGCCCGATCGATCAACTGTTAAAATATCAAAAAGGCAACGTTAAAAGGCAGGAAAGCCCACACAGGGAGGGTCGACCTTGTGTGTGTGTGTGTGTGTGTGTGTGTCCGTGTCCTGGACTGTACCCTGCTTTTCACCAGTGTCTGGTATGGACAAGCTCAGGCCGCAGACTGAGCCTCTTCAGCGTCTCATAGCCGATGACGATGAGGATGGAGGTAGGCATGGAGGAGATGATGCGAGCGGAGAGACCCTTAGTCAGGCCCCACATGCCCTCCTCAGCCATGAGCTGCTTAAAGGTTTCCATCACTGACGAACGGCCTTCCACCTTGTGGGAAGAAAAAATCTTTTCTTACAAGCTGACACATACAGTGGATATAAAAAGTCTACACACCCCTGTAAGAATTGCAGGTTTTTGTGATGTAAAAAAATGAAACCTTTAAATCTTAAACCTGATAAATCTTTCCACAGCTGAGATTCTGTACGTGCTTTATAAGCTCTTTGTGGACCACGGCTTCAGCGGTCGGATGAAACCAAGAAGAGGTCAAAAAAAATTCCATAGAAACAGCTGGTCATTATTTGGGGTTAATCAGAATCACGTCATTAATGACAGATGTATGATAATTACTTTTGAACATGAGTTTTAGTCACATGACCCATTATAAAAGGGTGTATACACTTCCTAAACTCTTCCTAAAACCTTTGTTTGTTTTTCACTTGAACTTTGTTGCCTGCTATGTGACATTGAAGGTGGAAAACCTTTAAATCTGACGTGATTTATCGTGTTTTCAGGGGCGTGTAGACAAATGGTGATGCATTTGATTTTGGATTCTCACACTGACAGAGATACTGTAACAAATAAAATTAGGAATACAACAGAAAATAAAAATATACCTAATGAACAAATTAAAGAATTAAAGACTGCAAAGTGGTTCATGCAGCTATTCGAATGCAGGCTACATAAATTCAGGTGAATGATGAACCGCTAAGAAAACAAATCCAGTCCAGTGGACTGACAGTAACTGATGACTGAGACTCTCAGTGCAAAGCTGTTGCTGAAAGACTTGAATTCGAGTTGAGACAAAAAGGCTAACTTTAAATGTAAGGCACGTACTGGTTACATCAGAAAGCTGGGCCAGATTATTGATTGGGAAAGAAGCAAACAAAAAAGAAACGATTCATCACAAAAAGACGGGACAAACAAAAGCTAACAAACACGTTCCTGCTATTCTAGTGAGAAGGAATCATTAATATTTCTACTCCATTCTATTCCACTGTGTGACTCCAGAAACATGTAAGAACTGAAACTTGCTGATGCTCGCTGTGCTGCCATAAAGAGGATTTATGTGGTTTTTTTCACAACTGCTATTTTTTAGAGAACAAAGTGCCAGAGCTCCTTTTGTGCTGATAAATAAAAGCAGCTCAAGCACGCTGAAACCACAACAACATCTTCACCAGTCCTAGCTAATATCAGCTAACTACAGTCGAGACTATAAAGTTTACATACACCTACGCTCACATCTCCACACATTTCATATTACAATACATCCCCTGTGTTGAGTCAGTGACGGGATCTACTTTATTTCTTTAGTTCTCAGTTCAGTCCACAATTTTTCTACGGGATTCAGGTCAGGGCTTTGTGAAGGCCGCTCCAATACTTTCGCTTTGTTGTTTTTAAGCCATTTTGTTACAACTCTGGAGGTTTGCTTAGGATCACCGTCCTGCTAGAAGACTCCATTGTGACAAAATTAGAACTTTCTGGCTGATGTCTTGAGGTGTTGCTTCAGTATTTCCAGATAATCCTCCTTCCTCATGATGCCATCTGTTTTCTGAAGTCCCTTTTCCAGCACAACAAGCCCGTGACATGATGCTGCCACCCCCATGCTTCACAGTTGGGATGGTGTTCTTCAGATTAAAAGCTTCACCAGTTTTCCACCATATATAGCTGATCGCTGATCATGATGGCCAATTACAGTTCCATTTTTATTTCATCTGACCAGAGGACACTACTCCAAAAGGCTGGTGATCACCTGTAAATTTTAGTCTGGCTTTTTTGTGCTGGTTTTGGAGTAGCACTCTTCCTCCTTGTGCAACAGCCATTCAGGCCATGGTGATCTAGGACTCTCTTAATGCTAGATATACATACTTTGGTTCCTGATGCCTCCAACTCCTTCACCAGTTCCTTTGTTGTTGTCGTCTTGGGGTTCAGTTGAACCTTTCAGACCAAAGTTCATTCATCTCTGGGAGTTAATCTGTGCCTTTTTGCTGAATATACAGCGTGTGTGTAGTGCAAAGATTTTTATATTTGCATATAGTTATTTGTATACAAGCTCATGGGACCTTCAGTTGTTTGGAAATTGCTTTTAAGGAGGAACTGGACAATTTGTTTTTGAGGTCTTGGCTGAGTGGCTTGGATTTTTCCCATGGGCAAAAAGGCACTGGCTCTAAAGGTAGGCCCTTAAATACAGCCACAGGTGCACTACCAATTAACTCCTCATTATGACAATTGGCCAATCAGAAGCTTCTAAAACTCATTACAGTACATCAATTTCTGAAATCTGGAACCAGATGGTTTAAAGAGACAGTCAACTTGGTGTATGTAAACTTTTGACCCACCTGTATCCTGATACAGTGGATTAAAGCTGAAATAAATCTGTCTCTAATCTATTGTTCTAAAAATGACCTCTGATGTGAATAAAGTGGACACCTTAATGACTTAACGCAGAAAATGCACGGATGTGTGGAGTTGTGAAAAACTGAATGTCTTTAGCCTAGGAGTATGTAAACGTTTGGCCTCAACTGTAACTAGTCCAGCTTGCTAGCTAGATTAAGTATTAGAAGTAATAAAGATTAAATAAAGTGTGGTGTAACTCTGGTGAAGAGGAAGTTGTTTGCCTTTGCTGTGGTTTTGTACGCAGAAAAATGACAAGACGAGGCGCTGCATGTGTGACTTGACTGCGTGCCGCCACAGATAAAGCGCGACATCACATTGTGCAACGGTAAATGCAACAAAAATAGTCAAGTTGTTATTTTTAGTTTTATCACAATGTTGGAATTTTGGCTTATAAATCAGTCACTCACAGAAGTCTTTTTTTTCCACCAGCACCTCCTCCATGTTTGTTTTTCTCACTTGACCCTCAACTTCAGATCAGATTTCCTGGGAGGAATCACTTGGCACTTTTCTGAAAAGTTGACTTTCTTTGGAATCGCTCTATGTTTTAAAAGCAGCCACTTCCCAGAGGATTGCCAAAAAATAAATAAATAAATAAATAAAATAAAAAAATTTTGGCAATATGTCTAATATGAAAGCAACCTCAGTCAACTCTCAGTCTGCTTTATCTGTAGGTTATAAAACCGCTGCTCTGTGCAGCTCTCTGATGAAGGTTTGCTCAGTCAGGTGGTGTGTTTACCTGCACTCTGGCTCTCACTACATCCATGGGGTTGGTGAGGGTGGAGGCGGTGGCAGCAGCCATGGGCCCGGCCACAGCCTGCAGGAGGAGGTGAGGGCAGTTGGATGGGGCCAGTCGGGACAGCTGCTCTGTTTCAGCACACAACACACACTGCATTACTCTACAAATCTTTTAGAAACTCAAAAAGAAGTCTCCTGTGTGTCTTACGCTGCAATGGAACTTAGAGGAAGTGACGTGTTGAAACATGATAACTGACTATATCACACAAGCTGTAAGTGCATATGGGATTGTGATGAAATCATTTTAATGTCAAATAAAGGCGTGATATGTAAATACTGCTGTACTCTTTTGCTAGTTCCCTCTGTGTCTGTAATTTTTAGTCACATTGTGGTAACTTGGTGACTGAAAAGCCATGTGTTTCTGAGAAAAAGAGCAAAAACAGCTGTACAGAGGGCTGTACTATCAAAATAACAAAACTACTGATGTACAAAGACGACTGGATGGCTAGTTTGTTGTTTAAATGTACGCTAGCTGTATAAGCCGTGCTACACTCATCCTCCTCTATCACAATTTCACAGGATATGGTGAAAAGGATTTCCGCCTTGTGCCCAGAATTCCTGGTTTAGGCTCTAGATCAGAGTTCGGGATCCCATGGGATATAAAAAAAAAAGCCACAGGCAGTCACATGAAGCTCAGGGGAGAAAAGAAGAAGTCATGCTCATTAACACAGGAGTGTAGCATCATGGGAATGTATTGGCTCGGGTTCATGCATTCAGCTTCGGTAAGTGCTTTATCCTAGTCAGCTTTGCTACGGTTTAAATCACTAATTAGTATTCCTTCAGGAGCTGGAAGGATTAATATAATTCTCATGTGGCATTAATAAAAGTCTTAGGACACCTCTATCCAGATCCACCGTGACCCTGACTAGAATAAAGCAGGTACTTGGAGAGAAATGAATGAATGAATAAATGAATGAATGATGATATGGGGTGATATGATGATAATCTTTGTAAGCTGATGATTTTGGTTGCTATTCCAGTTCAGGTTCTCCTCTTCAGCAGTTAAAACCCAAAATACACAGGAATAATTACACTAAACACATCAGAACATGGCCACTCCCTGCAGAAAAACGGGAGACCAAAATAAATCCATCATAACTCTACACTCTGTGACGGTCCTTCTATTATTTTTGGAGTTTTTCACACGTGAATGCTGCTCTGTACACGCAAGGCATCCCAGCGTGTGAGAATTAACCAGATTACACAACTATTGTCAAACCACAGAACCAAAACAAGCAGAGGATTCTGTAGCTCAGGACAACGTGTCACAGCATGTGCACGTGAGATACTCTACTCTACGAAATTAGCTAGGAAATAACTGCAGTATGTTGTTATGATGGATAACATCAGTATGTTTAATAGCAGAGGAAGGATGCCCATGATGAGGACAGTAAGAAGTACTTTTAAGCACCTGCATAAAAGTGATAAAAAGGCCACCACACTGCGCTGTTAGGGATGTAGGTGAGAAGAGACGCCACATAGCCACGGTAAAAACCCCGAAAACCGTCTGCAGCAAAAATCTGCACTGTAATGTCTCGGGTCTGCCCAAAAGTCACTCTGTGCTTAGACGTGGCGACGGCCATCTTGGGCTTGACCTTAAAGCGTGTGAGATGTTCCCCCTGGCCTTGCATCATGAGCTGCTGGGAGACAACGTCGATGGGCACGGTGATGCTCTGGGCCACCAGCGAGGCAGAGCCACCGGCCACCAGAGACTTGACAGTGTTATTGGAGGAATACTGAGAGACGTACTTCCTAACCAGCTCATAGGTGGTGATGTAGGCTTGACCTGAGATCAGTGTGAAGGTGTTGACCATGAAGCCCCGGTACAGTCCCCGCACGCCTTCAGCTTTAAGGATTTTACAGAAGGCATCAAAAGTGCCGTTGTAAAGCGACTTCCCCTTCTGGACCTGCAGCCGGGTTCGGATCAGGGTGAAGGGGTAGACGGTGGCACGTGTGGTTAGAGTCATGAACACGCCCAGGGAGTAGAACTTCCTCTTGTCCAGGTCTTCCCATTCTATGATCCGGATGTTCCGATTCTGCTGCATAGTTCCAGCTGATGGCAACTTTCATCCGACAGGCCGCGTGCCGCACCTGCCCATCAACCTACAGAGCCACGGAGAACAGGAACAGGTCAGAGTAAAGCAGATCAGGAATCATACTTGACACAATCTATTTAGCCCAACTTGGGAGATACAGAGAACTCCATAAAAACAAGTCAACAGATGTGTTGAGTTCAGCAAAAGTGGCTGAGTTCAGCTCGTATGATCTCAATGCTTGCTGTTGTGTCTATAGATCAAAGGTCTTGAAATGATGTTTGCCCACCAGCGTGATATGATAAGTGTGAGGTGCATTTCACAGACCATCAGCACGTTCAAAGGGCAAAGCAACTAACTACCTTATGATACACTATATGGCCAAAAGTTTGTGGACACCTGACCATCACACCCACATGTGGGCCTTCAGCAACCTGGTGCCATAAAGCTGAAAGTGCACAGTTGTACAGAATGTCTTTGTAATGTCTTTCACTGGAACTAAGGGGCCCAAACCTGTTCCAGCATGACGATGCCCCTGTACACAAAGCGAGCTCCATGAAGACATGGTGTGTGAAGGTTGGAGTGGAAGAACTCGAGTGTCCTGCACAGAGCCCTGACCTCAACCCCACTGAACACCTTTGGGATGAACTGGAACACCGACTGAACCCCAGACCTCCTCACCAACATCAGTGCCTGATCTCACTAATGCTCTTGTAGCTGAATGAACACAAATCCCCACAGCCACACTCCAACATCTAGTGGAAAGCCTTTGCGGAAGAGTGGAGCTTATTATAACAGCAAAGGGGGAATAAATCTGGAATGAGATGTTCAGAAGGGTGTGATGACCAGGTGTCCACAAACTACAGTGTATCTGCTACTATCTTTACACACACACACACACACACACAAAACAGACTTTTTTTTTTACAAATAAAAATACAAAAACAGCATGCTTTAAGACATGTGAGTGATGTGAATAATTAAATATGCATCATGTTGTAATTATATTTGTAATAATTAAATGATTTAAATGTTAAAGTATGACACTAGGAGCAGATCATGAAGCATGGGATGGAATGTGTGACCTCCTCCATGATGAAGCTGGACAGAAGACACTGCTTTTTCTATCATCTTCACCTACACGTTTTGACATTTATATCCCACATGCTGGTGAAATGTTCCACATGAGAATGTCATTAAAAGCAGAAATGCAGCTGTGTTTTCCGCGTTAGGAGCATGATGACAGCCTGTTTGACCTCTTCAACACAACATCAACTTACCAGCTTAGCTTGCCATCATTTCCGCCTTCCATGTACCTAACTACTGCATTCCATCGTCATATCATGACAAAAACAACTGTATTATTAAAAGCAGTAGTATTTTTTAAAACATATAATCCTTTTAGAAACCTTAGCGACGTCTAACCACGTCCATGTTTGTTTATAAAAAAAAAAAAAAAAAAAAGTAAGTTTTCCCAGCGCAATATTTTCCCCCTTTCTACTTCCGTCGCGCGTCGTTACGTCAGGACGTATGAAGGGGCGTGGCTTGTCTGACAGTTGTCGTCACTTGTGATTGGCTGGTTGCAGAGAGGGCGTTTCCCAGCGTCCTCGCCAGTGGAATCGTGTTCATTTCAGAAGTCATCATGGCGCTCACTTCCTCACACCAAGGTAAGAGCCTGTGTTTGGAGCTGGGATTAATTCAGAGTCGGGTATTTTTGCGTTTGGATGATCTGATTCTACAACTCAAGCGTTTTATTATCTAGATATAGTGGCTGCGATGAGGATATTTTAACACGCAGGCTTTTAGGCTGGACTTACGTGGCCTTTTTCTTTGAAGTGTAAGCTAAGTGGCTAGTTAGCCTGTAGCTAACTGTAGAGCCGGCTGAGCTGAGCTGCCATTTCAACAACAACAAATAATAAATAATAACAATAATAAATAAACATGTCGTGACGCCTGGAGGATGCTGCAGCACGAACTGTGTGAGCTAAATGTTAGAAATCCTGCCTGCACTAATATATTATACAGGTTTCACATCCTAGTGTGTGTGTGTGTGTGTGTGTGTGTGTGTGTGTGGTGGAGGTGGTGCTGGTGGTTATAACGCTTTAAAGTCACGCAGTTCCCTAATCTTTAGCAGAACATTTGCAGAAGGAGTGATGTAGGGTGCAGAGATAAGAGAGAAAAAAACAGTTCCCTCCCACTCCCCTTCACTGAAGTGTTAAAGGCTGTGAGCTTTGTTTGTTTGTTTGTTTCTTATTGTTTATTTTTCATAACTAGTTCATGTATTAGGCTTTTTTCCCCCCCTTGGAGAATACGGAAGCTTGTGGATGAATGTTTGTTTGTTTGTTTCTGGAGAATACAGAAGCTTGTGGATGAGTATTTGTTTGTTTGTTTATTTGTTTCTGGAATATACAGAAGCTTGTGGATGAGTGTTTGTTTGTTTATTTGTTTTCTGGAGAATACAGAAGCTTGTGGATGAGTGTTTGTTTGTTTATTTGTTTTTTTTCCTTTAGAATACAGAAGCTTGTGGATGAGTATTTGTTTGTTTGTTTATTTGTTTCTGGAGAATACAGAAGCTTGTGGATGAGTGTTTGTTTGTTTATTTGTTTTTTTTCCTTTAGAATACAGAAGCTTGTGGATGAGTGTTTGTTTGTTTATTTGTTTTTTTTCCTTTAGAATACAGAAGCTTGTGGATGAGTGTTTGTTTGTTTGTTTGTTTGTTTTCTGGAATATACAGAAGCTTGTGGATGAGTGTTTGTTTGTTTGTTTGTTTGTTTCTTGAATATACCGAAGCTTGTGGATGAGTATTTGTTTGTTTGTTTATTTGTTTGTGTTTACAGCAGAGGATTTTCCTCCTTCCGTGCACACTATGCATAATAATCCCTGTTTATGATTAGCGCCTCTTTTTGGCTCCAGTGGTGTAACATTAGATGTGAAAATATCTGTTAGTGTATTTATCTGTTCTATCTGTTAGATGTGTAATATCTGTTAATAGCAAGACAGTGAAGCTGTTTGGGTTCAGTAGAGCATTATGTCATGTTTCAGGTGTTTCAAGCGTGTAACGCTGTACAGGCTGCACAGGTTGGACAGCGTGTGATTAATCTGCCTGCTTGTAGTCTCTCCTTTAAAGACAAAACAAAGGATGGAGTAAATAATTCACAGAAGCTTCTGGATGAGTTTGTTTGTTTTTTCTGGAGAATACAGAAGCTTGTGGATGAGAATCAGGTTCATTCACATACACCATGTTTTTTTTTTTTTAATCACTCCTGTTGATATGTTACAGTTCTGGAAGTTCAAGTGTGCAATATGACAAAAAAAAAAAAACACTATATGGCCAAAAGTTTGTGGACACCTGACCATCACACTCGTATCTGGTTCTTCCCCAAACTGTTGCCTCAAAGTTTGAAGCACACAATTGTATATAAAGTCTCTGTGTGCTGTAGCTTTACAATTTCTCTTCACTGGAACTAAGAGGCTCAAACCTGTTCCAGCATGACAATGCTCCTGTGCACAAAGCGAGCTCCATGAAGACATGGTGTGTGAAGGTTGGAGTGGAAGAACTCGAGTGTCCTGCACAGAGCCCTGACCTCAACCCCACTGAACACCTTTGGGATGAACTGGAACACCGACTGAACCCCAGACCTCCTCACCAACATCAGCGCCTGACCTCACTAATGCTCTTGTAGCTGAATGAACACAAATCCCCACAGCCACGCTCCAACATCTAGTGGAAAGCTTCCCAGAAGAGTGGAGCTTATTATAACAGCAAAGGGGGAATAAATCTGGAATGAGATGTTCAACAAGCACAGAAGGGTCCACATACTTTTCCCCATACAGTGTAGCATATCCCCATACTTCAGGATGGTTCTATGATACACAACATGTATCATGGTATATGAGGTTAATTTAGCTAGCAAACTGTAGAGTTGCATTTTTAAAAAAAAAAAAAAAGAAGAAGAAAGAAAGAAAATGAACTGTTTAAACTGAGCTTGTTTTTATTTCTTGCCTACAGACATACATGTAACGGAAAAATAAATCTGTAAAAGAAATCCACAATTTTAAAGATAATGTTTAAAAAAAAAAAAGACATCAAATCAAGAGAATCTTCCATTCAGTTCGGTTTAGTTTGTAATTACTCAAATCGTTTAAAATAATAAATAAATAATTCAGATTTTTTGAATACCTGAGAAAAGTGTATAGTGACATCATTTCTCATGATATCGATATTATTTCGTCATCGCCCAGTTGTGATGGAGATCAGATCTTGGCCGTCTCTGATCTGCATGAATCTACACTCTGAGCTAGAAAGAAATCAGCCCCAGCACCACTTTTCACTTCTTCATACCATTCTGTGTTCATGTGTTACCGCTGTTAGCAGTGCTGTTGCAGGTTGTTCCACAGAAGTCCACAATAATCCCCTTTAAACATTTTGTTAAAATGAAATAACATGCTAGATGCCAAAACTTACGCAACCTTATGTTGATGTTATTATCTTTGGAAGACGTGTGTAAGCCGGCCCTACCTGGACGGTTATTTATCAGCCTGAGTGGCATTTACATACACAAGCTTGCACTTTTGTTCATTTTTTAAGCTCTGTATTGTTAAAGATTTTATAGTCATCGTCCCTGAAAGGTGTCTTTGTGGAAAAACAGGCAAAGTGGCTCATTTTCTGCAAATTACTGTCAACATCGTAATGACTACCTCTGCCCTTGTAATGATGATGATTAAGTCGTGTAAAGTTGCTCCGAAACCTGCTCCAAGCCCACACACGTCTTACAGCGCCGTGGAAAGGAGGGAATTCTTCCTGACCGAGGGTAATAGTCATTTTACGTGTTGAAAATCCTGCTGAATGTGAACGTTTCAGCACATTTCAGCTTGTGCCTAAATCACTGCTCTTCCCCTTAAGTGCTGTTTATTTTGAAGGACAACAGCCGAGAATTAGAAAGCACTTAAATGGAGCTTTCGCAGTCAAAGCGAAATCAGTCATCTTGGTTCGTTTGCTGCTTGGTTTAGTTTCACGCTGCAGATAATTAAACCAAAATGTAAAAACCTGCTGAATGAAGAGTGTGTAATGCTGAAGACATGGGTACTCGTCAAACGCTTTTCATTCGTTGGTTAGAAATATGGCGGGAAAAGTCGAACACGCTTTTACCAAGTGCGCATAGAAATCGCAAAAATCACCTGAACGTGGAGAACAAGGAGTCGAACACTCAATAAATGGCTACAGGATTGTGTACATCTAGTTTAAAATATTTTATTTATGCGTCAACGGTTTATTTTCAGAACACGTGACACTTCTGCGGCACTTCAGCTCGGTCCTTTGGCTCAGTTTAGCAGCTCACAACTATGAAACGTGTCACCCGCAACCCAAAACACACAGCGTGCTCGGTTCACTTCATGCAGTTGTGATTAAGGATTAAGGATCTGATCATGAGCGAGTTTTGATTGGATCCAGACTGAGTCCAGATTGCTCAGACGCTCTCAGAGGGCTTACACATACTGCGGTGTTTTTTAATCCATTTAAATCGAACCCTGGTGCGTTTTCTTCTTTGGTGAGAACGCAGCATTTGGACTCGGATGCGATCTGAAACAACCGATCCGAGATCATGTGAGCGAGCTGATCTGAGTACGATTCCAATCGAATTCTGATGTGGTTCTATTGCAGTGAGAAAGCAACTGGATCCTGAATCGCTCCGTGTTCTCCGTGCTCAGGTTCCTCAGGGTGCTTTCGCACCTATTAATCCTGATCTGATGAGTCCAAATCAGAGCAAAATGAAAATTTTGGGTTGTTTTCTTCCTCTTAAACAAACAAAAAGCTATAAAACATTGGCTGAGTGGTGTGTAGGGCTGAAAACTCACGTGTACAACTCCTTCATTTATTGGTCAGAAATATGACGATGGGGGAGAAAGTACACAAACCTACTCCAGGTGTGTGTAGAAATCATCCGAGCGTAGAGAACATGAAGCCGCACTCAATATATATCTAGATAATTATAGAAATGACTGGTTGAAACCATTTTGTGTAATGCATCCACTGTTTATTTCCTCGTCTTGTTTATCAGTTCAGATCTCCAGAAGGCATTGTATTTCCGCAGCACTGCAGTTCTGTCCTTTGGCTCAGTTTAGCGGCTCATGTCTACAGAAAAATCAAAACACACGGCATGCTTGGTTCACTTCCTGCATTTGTCCCGATTCAGGATCGAATCGTTTTCTCACTGTAAGAGAACCACGCTCTTTAGACTTTAACTGGAATTGTACCGAGATCTCACAGAGATGATCTCAGACCGGTTGTTTAGTCTGCTTTCCTCTTGAAAACCAAAACACTGCATATGTGAACACACTCCAAGGTGCTGGCAGTATAAAGACCTCCTGCATATTCAGGACCCACGTGTCTCTTTATAGCTCTGAATCTCACACTGTTGCACGAATGGAGGAACCAGTCATGTTTTTATGGCACAGCATTATCATGGATTTGAGTTTTGGCAACATGAGACTGCATTTCCCAGGGCGTCGTGGTGGGGTATTATCTCTTACCCTATGTTCCTAGGATCCAAAATAGTTTATTTTTAACACATTGTGTGCTGGTGAGGAGCAGAATCAAGCAGCAAGTTCACACCACTATACACTAATTTTTATTATTATTATTTTTTTTTTTTACACCCCCTGCCTTTTTCCTGTACCCTTTCGATAAATACGAGACTTTCTTCTGTTCTGTCTTTTTTTGCAGATCACCCGTTTGGCCATTTGATTGACACTTTGCCAAGCAAGAAAAATGAAGTTAGAAAATATTTCAATCCTCAGAAGCTTGGAGATCCCAAATATGGTAAGTAAAGTGAAGAAAACCAGACCATATCTTTGCCAGGCTTGCTCTATTTCCAGGAAGTCAGCTGATGTACAGCAGAGACATGACTGATTGATTAATCTGATGGGAGATCATAGCTAGGTGTAGGTGGTGTTTTCTGGAAATTTTCTGCAATGAGATTTTTCTTGACAGTGCTTAATGTTGCAACCTATCTGATGTATATGAAAACATTACAGAGATAGTACTTTCCACTGGTTGAAAGCAAGGAATGTGATATTTTCAGCAATAAATAAGGCTGAGAGGATTTATGGAGTAGGAATATTATACAGTGGCCTTCAGAATTATTGGCACCCTTCATTATGAAAAGAACAGACGTGAATTCAAGAGTAAAACAACAGAAAAACGTTCAGCCCATTGTCAGGAGATCACGAGTTTGAATCCTGACGATGTCTCGGAGCATATAATTATCTCTGTTCTCGAGGTAGGAGGGGCATACTCTTTCTCGCCTGTCAATCACTAGCTAGTCGTGTATGTGGAAGAGGGCGGATAGCACTTTCCTCCGAGTGTGTTACGCTGCCCTGAGATGCAGAGGTTGAATTCACGTGTCTTGGAGGAAGCACATGTTTGCCTTCACTTAGCCTTCGTGTGATGGGGAGAATTAGCTAGTGGGTGGGAATTAGCAAGGCCAAATGGGGAGGGAGAAAAAAAGAACAGACCTAATATTATCAAATAAACATTACATACAATTTACATACAATAATTCAAATTTTCCACTCAAACACTACTATTAAACGCTACTTTCATAATCACAAGCTGTTTGGAAGTGTTGTAAGAAGGTCCTGGGAACATCGCACTAAATTCAGCACCTGTCAATAGAAATCATCAGATGAGACCAATATCAGAACATGTCCTCCGAGACACATGAAACCAGCCAATTCATGTTGCGTCACAGGGCAGCATAACGCTCTCGGAGGAAAGCGCTATCCGCCCCCTTCCTCATACATGCCATTGATTGGTTAGTGACGCTGTGATTGACAGGTGAGCGAGAGAGTAAGCCGTCCTTCTCACCCAGAGAGGATGGCCAGTTTTGCTCTCTTGACTCCCGACCACAGATGGCAGTGGCATCATTAAGATTCAAACGCTTGACGATAGAGCGAGCACTTTTCAGCAATTCATTTTGATTTTCCGTCCTTTAGGATTAGAAAATGTATTGTAAAAGGACATACAGTGTGTTGCATAATATCATAGCTCACTATATACTCAAACGTTGTTTATATACTCAAATGTGTTTGGCGAAAAAAGGTTAATTGATGCAAGGAAAAGCACCTTGCATATGGAGGTGGATCAGTTATTCTTTGGTGCTTGTGAAGATTCATGGAGTCATGAATTCCGTGATGTTCCAGGGTATTTCAGCCTAAAACCTGGTTGCCTCTGCCGGGAGGTTCAAACTTGTCCATAGACAGAGGTTTCAACAAGATATTGAGCCTAAATGTCTTCAACACAATCACAAAATCAGTGTTTTGTGATGACCTTCTCAGTCTCGGCATTTAAACCCTACTGAAAACATGTGAAGAATTCGAAGAAGTCCCCATGCGCAAACCTAAGCATAAAATGTTCCGCAAGGAGGAGTGGGGAAAAAAGATCCTTCAGCAAGCGTCTCCAACCTTATTGGACATTACAGGAAGAGACTCAGTGCTGTTATTCTCTCCAGGGACTCGGACTTGCCTGACACTCCACACTGTGTGAATACTTGGGCTTGAGCAGCAAGTCCTCTGAAAACTAAATAGAGTCGGGAACTACATAAAAGAGGGCTTGTAAAATGGCCGCAGGGAGCTGGAGGTGTCACTGGCAGGAATTATTAGACATGAAATACTCCATTTTTCTGAACCTCTTTATCTGGTTGTCAATGAATCCAGGAAGCGGGTGCTATTTATGCAAGACAATGCACTACAACAATTCAAAAGAGTAGAGTAGGTAGCTTCTGGTCATGAAGAACCTACAGTGAAATGGAAAACCAGAACTACAAACCAGGAACAAATGGTACAAACCAGAGCTTTGGAAAGACCCTGCCAGAAAATATAGACAACAGGCTAGATTTTTAACAATGCATATCAAAGAATGATGGAACCATGTAGATTTGTTCCCCCCACCCCAAACACACACACACACACACACACACACACACACACACACACACACACACACACACCACCACCAACCAGGGAGGGTGGAGGCTAACACGTGCTTCCTCTGAGACACATCACACCAGGCAACTGCATTTTTTTTTGACCTTCTGCATCTGAGGGAAGCGTAAAACACACTGAAGAAAGTGCTATCCGCCCCCTTCCGCATACATGAGCTCACAGATGCTCCTGATTAGCTCATACCCAGAGAGAACGGCTAATTTTGCTCTCTTGACTCGCGAATCCTAGCGCTTGTCTCATGCTTGCTAGTTTCTTTAAAATGTTTTGTATAATGACTTTGACAGATGCTATATATTATGAGAAAGCAGCAAAGACTCAGCAAAAGATTGCTAATTTGTCATCCTTGCACTCCAGAGCGGCTGCCGTTCTCCATCCGCGTGCTGCTCGAGGCTGCCATCCGGAAGTGTGATGGCTTCTACGTAAAACAGGAGGACGTGTACAGTATTCTGAACTGGGAAGAGCGTCAGAATGAGGCTGAGGTCCCTTTCTCTCCAGCACGAGTGCTGCTACAGGACTTCACGTGAGTAAAGTGTAGTCTTGTGCAAGACTTGTTTCTTTTTTCCCCCATTGTGTTGTTTATTTCACCAGAGCTTCACAATGTCTGTATTTCCTGAATTGCCCTGATCTTGGGCTGTAATATTTTTTTATTTGATTGATTGGGTGTGATGTTCCTCACAGGGGTATTCCAGCCATGGTGGACCTGGCAGCCATGAGAGATGCTGTAGCCAAGAATGGCGTCGACCCCAACCTCATCAACCCCAAATGTCCCACTGACCTTATAGTAGATCACTCACTACAGATTGACTTCAGCAAGTGGTAAAGTCCATCAGGAGATCAGATTACGAATGACAGTCATAAATATAATGATATATATAAATCTATCTGTAATCTAGCACATTTATTTATCTCAATTTACTACATTCATTCATCCGGTTTGTTTGTTTGTTTGGTTTCTTTTCTCAGTGCCATCCAGAACACCCCTAACCCTGGTGGAGGCGATGGGCAGGGGCCAGGGCCTCGCTCTGTTCCTAGCCGTCCGGCTCCACGCGGCCATCACGCCAGCAGCAGCGGCGCTCAGTGTGGAAGTCAGAGAGGAGGCTGCACCAAGGGCTCCTGCACCGACTCGTCCGCTAGAGCCACCGCAGTGCAGATCGAGAACACGCCACTTCTGTGCCCTTTCCACCTGAAGCCTGTCTCTGAGTAAGATGCACAACACGCTGCTAATAAAAATCTCAAATTTTACTTCTGGCCCGATGTTCACACTAGCACTTCGCTTGTAGTTTGTTTCTCGTGGGCGTGGAACGAGCGTCACTGTTGTCACTCGTGGCCGTGTAACGTTTGTCCAGCTCTGATGAGAAAGAGTCTCGGCCAAAATCTAGCCTACAGCACAAGTTTATTTTAAAAAAATTATATTTTATAAGGTTTTATATTTTATAACATAAATTTTATATTTTAACTAATATATTTAACACTGAAAATGGGGGGAAAAATCTGTAAAAAAAAAAAAAAAAAAATTTAGATTTTACAATTGTAAACAATCTTTTGTGTCTACAAAAATAAATTTACTTTATTTTTGTATATTTAAAACCCTATTTATTTTTTATAATTTACACTGAAAAGGAGAAATAATCTGTAAAACATTTAACATTTTATAATATTAAAGATTAAAGTACAAAATGTTTATCACATCACCTGCTTCCAGGCAGTTTAAAATTAGCTTTATTTATTTAAAAAATTACAAAAGAAATTATAAAAAGATATCATGATATCTCAGAAAAGCGTATTGTGATATGATTTATCATGAGATCAGTTTTATATGATCATATCGCCCAGCCCTAGGGCTCACCTCATGTTGCTGCAGTCTTTACTTGTTTGTTAAATAAAAATTTGCCCTCGTTTCCCCTGAGTGTCCTGTAATGCAGATCTGATTTCTGATAGTCTGCAGGTTCAGGTGTATTTGGTCCTCAGTTTGGTTCCTGTATTAATAGCAGTAATATTTAACATTGTCCTTATTATTTTAGGAATGTGGCCTGAGCAGTGCCCGAGTTGAACTTTGCTTTATAGCTCTCTGGTCGATGTTTTTGTTGTGCTGCTGCATTCAGTGTGTTGCCTGAGACGTGTGCAGTCCTTGCATGACCCTGCCAACAAACACTGCTGCCTTTCTCACTCACACGCTTTCTGTCCTGACAAGTAGATCACTTAAACGACGCATGAAGGTCCACAGTTCACTTGAGCTCATCGTTGCAGATCAGAAAATGTGAAACTCGGCTAAGTTCCCACTTACACAAGTATAAAGGTCAAGTGAATTTGATAATAATGTGAATTCACATGCTCCAACATGACTTGTCTAAGTAGTGCAGCATGTCTTTTGTCATCATTTAACTTTGTCACTGTTGACACTATTATTAAAAGTAAGCTCTGCTCATTTAAAATGATTTAACACTCTACACACTGCATGGTGAAAATAGGAAGAATTACAGCATGTACCCTTTCCAGTTATGATGGTAATAATACAGTCTGTAGATTAATGACTGTAATTTGGTGATATATTTTACTTTTTGGATTGTGGGGGGAAATTCATGTCTCCTGCACTATGGACTGTAAAACCACGGATTGTTATTCCTGAGAAATCTTCAGCATCATCTGATCATTAATCAGTCTGTCCTCATAATACTGAGTAACTATTGTCATCTTGAATCAATACTTTCATTCCTTCGCACTCTTAGTTTGCAGAAATGGACCTAAAGTCTCTTCATCATTGGCACAGTCATGGGCCTCATTTATCAAGCATTTACACAAGAAATTTGGTATTCACGAAAATCCCTTCTTTTTGGTAAAATGTTAATATCTTTCTCGTGCTCCTGAGTGTAAATTTACACATAAGAAGACTAACTCATGCAAATCTCGATTGATCTTCTTTTCTTTTAATGCTGTGTAACGCTTTATCAGAGTCACACTAAGTGAACGATAAGTGACCGATGTGGTACGTCTCAAGCCGCAGTGTGTCGTACACTTCCTAATGTGCTGCGTGACTTTCTATGACACTTCCTGCTTTTCCAGTATAGGACTGGGAATAGTGTGCGCAATAGTGTGCGAGAAACTTCTGGCTGAGAGTAGCCGAGACACTTTGCTTTGAATTTATTTAAAAAAAAAAAAAAAAAAAAAGAAAAGGGCAGTTTTCCTGTGTGATGTGCTTGGTCTTCATGATCACCTGGGTATTTTTTTTTTTCTCTTCATATCAAACCATTTTCTTTTCACCTAACTAAATTCACAACCAATTCATCTTTTCTGTAATTTGGCTCCATTATTGGACTTTTCAGGGGATTGTTGCACTGTTAAATAATATATTTTTCGGCATAGACATGAGTCATAATAACTTTCACTCTTTTTTTTTTTTTTTGGCTTTTTTTCATCATTTCAACACATACACGTGATGATGAAGAAAATCAGCGTTTCTGAAACTTGCGTTGGAAATTATTTTTGGTTCATTTTGGCTTTTGCAAGCATTTACACACAACCGGAATGCAATCACTCAGGCCTTTTATTTTGGTTAATGTTAAGTTGTAAGGTTTTATATTTTAAGTTAAATCAAGTCTTACGTCTTGTACGTTTGTGTTTGTATAAATTAGAGTGAAGGATGCAAAGATTTAGCGATGGCTGAGTGAGTGTGTCAGTGTGGTCCTGTGGTAATGGAATCGTTGATTGATATTTACATAGAGACGTTAAGGATAACAGCTTTGTTACTGCATGTCCGCAGGCCAGAGACGGCTCTCAAAAACCAGGAGACGGAGCTCATAAGAAATAAAGAAAGACTTCAGTTCTTCAAGGTGAGTTCGGTTTGTGCTGCTCAAGCTGCCTACGTGGCTGTTCGCATTGTACTGCGAGATGTAATGGTTTCTTATCTGATGTTTTTCCACAGTGGTGTTCGAAAGCGTTTAAGAACGTGAGTGTGGTTCCTCCAGACTTTGGCTCAGTACATCAGGTGAACCTGGAGTACCTGTCTCGCGTGGTACAGGAAAGCGAGGGTTTCATTTACCCTGACAGTGTAGTGGGCACAGACTCCCACACTACCATGATCAATGGCCTTGGCATACTTGGCTGGGGTGAGTGGATTCTGCTTTTATCACAGACATAGTGCAGGAATTGTAGCTGCCCTCACCAAATCTCTCATCCTGATGCCAGCTAATCTGTGCTAATTACACAAAGTACATGCTAATTACTACAGTTTGGTAATATGTGATAATATATTAGAGAAGGTTGAACACACATAGGTTCAAGTCTTGGTGACTGAGACATTTAAAAATGGCCTCACACCTGAGTGGACAGAAGAAAATTTATTAGCTAGCTCACCAAGCAGAAAACTTCAGTGTGCTCCCCAGAAACCTCACTGATTAGGCTAAAAATGGTAGGCTGTGTTCTCACCTGATCCAATCCCAAGTGGAAGCGTGTAGCTGTTCATACCTGGCATTATGAATTCTTCTCCACCTGTGTACATCATTTCCCCTGGAGGAGGTGCATCACGTACGTTCACACTACGTGTGTTCATATGAGGTCATATGCATCCCAGACCTCCTCGGAATGTGGTTCGAGTGATCAGATTATAACGCGTCTCCGAGACGCATTGGACCGCGATCACGCCTGCACTTAGCGCTGTCCACTTACGAACAAATCACACAGGACGCCTTTTAACGCCAGGTGTGAACAGGGCCGTAACGTAACAGCGTATGGTCAACTAGTCGGTTATACAGACGAAAACGAGTTAATGATTATTATCCTTTCCGAACTGTGTTTTTGTGCCCTATGAGCTGTGGTGTTTTCTGGCAGATATTCAAGCAGCTTTATTCTCTCTCGATATGTTCAGCTGTGAAAGAAGTTCCGGCTTCTGAAAGCATTTTGTTCTTGAGATATTCTGTCATTTTGGGAGAAGTGCTGCATTGATACAGATGAAATACGCTTTACTTCACACTGTGTAAACAGAACTGTCTTTATCGATGTAGTACCCATATATTGTTATATCTTCATAGACTTGCATGTTAATCCTGCTCTCTCTCTCTCTCTCTCTCTCTCCCTCTCTCTCTCTCTCTCTCTCTCTCTCTCTCTGTCTCTCTCTCCCTCCTCTCTCTGTGTTTCTGCCTCTCAGGAGTAGGAGGTATAGAGTCGGAGGCAGTAATGCTGGGCCAGCCGGTCTCTTTCACGCTGCCGCAGGTCGTTGGATGTAAGCTAGTGGGGTCCGTCAGCACTCTGGCTACGTCTATAGACATAGTCCTTGGTATCACTAAGGTACGTGTGTTTTGTGTTTTCTTATTTCTGCCTGTAAGTATTTTTGTTATAATGAGAAAGAGGGACGTGTTCACGCATAGCAGCCCACAGCTACTATTTCTAAACTCGCAGGATGGAAAGACATTTGTGCTGCTGAATGCGGTGTAAATTGGTGTTTGTGTTTGTGTTTTGCAGCACTTACGCCAGGCTGGTATCGGTGGGAAGTTTGTGGAGTTTTTTGGTCCAGGAGTGTCTCAGCTCTCTGCTGCAGACAGAACCACCATTGCGAACATGTGTCCTGAATACAGCGCCACCGTCAGCTTTTTTCCTGTAGACGACATCACACTCAAGCACTTTAAACAGACCAGTAAGCACACGTACACCTTATTCTGTTCCTCTAGTTTCTCACATGGATCCCTTGAGGTCTTGCTTGTCATGATTTTCTGTGATTTTATTTTCGTTTTGTTTTTCTTTAAGACTTCACAGAAGAGAAACTTGAAGTTTTGGAGACTTACCTGAAATCCGTGAAGCTGTTTCGGGGCTCTGCTGACCAATCAGAAGATCCGCATTATACTGAGGTAATCTTATAGTCGTGTCAGTCCAGTAATTTAATATTTCATTATGAATACTCTTATGAATATGAATACTCGGATGTCAGAGCTCAGTTGTTTTTATACCACAGTGCAACTGAATTCTTGAATCTGATTGGTCAGAAGGTGTGCATTATTTCTGTGTAACAGCACGGCTCGGACAGCAGCTCCAGCTGTAACATGAACAACAGGTTTATATTAATATGTTATTGTTTCTATAGTAACAGCTCATACACAAGGACAACAAAGTATCGTTGTTTAACAAAGTAAAACGTATAATCGTTGATGTGGTGACGATTTTGGTTAAGAGAAATTTATTATTTATTTTAAATTTATTATTTAACGTTTATGGAAGGAGTCTCGGGTGTCAGTGCTTTGTAACAGTCACGGCGCTTTGCAAAGTTTTCAAGCACAGGCAAGTGTTCAGGACAGAGGAGTTTACGCTATGTTTTTGAGAGGGAGGGAGGGAGACAGACAAACAGACAAACTGAGAGAGACAGACGGACAGGTGTAGATGGACAGGGAAACAGACAGATGGACGGACGGACGGAGGGAGAGATTGAGACGGACGGGCGGACGGAGGGAGAGATTGAGACGGACGGGCGGACGGAGGGAGAGATTGAGACGGACGGACGGAGGGAGAGATTGAGACGGACGGACGGAGGGAGAGATTGAGACGGACGGACGGAGGGAGAGATTGAGACGGACGGACGGACGGAGGGAGAGATTGAGACGGACGGGCGGACGGAGGGAGAGATTGAGACGGACGGACGGACGGAGGGAGAGATTGAGACGGACGGACGGACGGAGGGAGAGATTGAGACGGACGGACGGACGGAGGGAGAGATTGAGACGGACGGACGGACGGAGGGAGAGATTGAGACGGACGGAGGGAGAGATTGAGACGGACGGACGGAGGGAGAGATTGAGACGGACGGACGGACGGAGGGAGAGATTGAGACGGACGGACGGACGGAGGGAGAGATTGAGACGGACGGACGGACGGAGGGAGAGATTGAGACGGACGGACGGACGGAGGGAGAGATTGAGACGGACGGACCGAGGGAGAGATTGAGACGGACGGACGGAGGGAGAGATTGAGACGGACGGACGGACGGAGGGAGAGATTGAGACGGACGGACGGACGGAGGGAGAGATTGAGACGGACGGACTGACGGAGGGAGAGATTGAGACGGACGGACTGACGGAGGGAGAGATTGAGACGGACGGGCGGACGGAGGGAGAGATTGAGACGGACGGACGGACGGAGGGAGAGATTGAGACGGACGGGCGGACGGAGGGAGAGATTGAGACGGACGGACGGAGGGAGAGATTGAGACGGACGGAGGGAGAGATTGAGACGGACGGACGGACGGAGGGAGAGATTGAGACGGACGGACGGAGGGAGACATTGAGACGGACGGACGGAGGGAGACATTGAGACGGACGGACGGAGGGAGACATTGAGACGGACGGACGGAGAGTGGGAGACAGACGGATGGGGGAGAGAGAGGGACACAGATGGACGGAGAGGGAGAGAGAGAGAGAGAGAGAGACTGGTGAAGGAATGACTGTTTATTGCAACAGGAAGTAACTTGTCTCTCAGATGTTCCACAACATTAAATTTATAAATCGTTCAAATGCACAAAGGGTCATTCATTAATAAATTAAACATGGTAATTGTTGGCAGATGGCTGTGGTATAAGTGGAATAACACCCTCACCGCCGTGATGTTATATGAAGATAATGTTTCATGTATCTGTACCATTTGTTGTGTGTTGTTCTTTACATAAGACATGATTATTTTTATTGCAGTATCTTTGTGTAGTAGCTTTTCATTTCCTGAAGCACTTGTGCTCCTGTCCAGGTAATAGAAATAAACCTGAGTTCCATCGTCCCCAATGTGAGTGGACCCAAACGGCCACAAGACCGAGTGCCCATCACCTGCATGAAAGAGGATTTCCTTAACTGCCTCAATGAAAAGGCAAGTCTCTGTGCTGGGATATTACTCACCAAGCCTGTATTCATCTCTCCCTGTGGCTTATACAGTGAGATACGAGAGATCTCATATCTCATCTCAGCAGAATCCAGTATGAAGTATGTAAACATGACAACATGTCATCGTCCAAACAGATGCAGTAACCTGATCTAATGTTTGTTTTATTCAGGTTGGCTTTAAAGGGTTCCACGTTCCGAGGGAAAAGCAAAGCACCGTGATGCCGTTTCTGCACGAGGGCACCGAATACACACTTTCTCACGGATCAGTCGTCATCGCTGCCGTCATCAGCTGCACCAACAACTGCAACCCTTCTGTCATGCTCACTGCAGGTGACAAAGCTTATCTGCTACCACACGGCACAGAGTAGCTGCTAATCTAACATCAGGAAGACTTAAGAATTAAGGTAACACCGTATTACATCAGGTCCAGGTAGCGAAGGAGAACTGGGCAGCTAACGCAACCACGTAATCAGTTCTACTCAAATTCTGCTTGGTGATCTTTAGCCTGACACAAAATGGAAAAAAAAAACTTATTTTATGCTCAAATCTGAACTCCGATATGACGCGCCGCTGTTGGTTGTTTGCTTCTGTTACATGTAAGAAAAAAGCGGGTTTGTTAATTGAAGAAAAAAATCAGTGCCAGTACTTTAGTCTAGGTCAAAACAGAAAGAATGTGGATGGAGAAACTTGCAGACAATATTAAAATACTACAAAAATGTAAGTTTGTATTATTGTATTATTTATATACGTTATATAAAGCCTTTGTTATAGCCTTTGTAGGGAGCACATATAGTGAATAGGCATCCACCTGAGATTCTTAAAAGACACTGAAAATTATTTCTGCATGAAAATGAGTCAAAGATGGAGGCTACATAAGAAATCTAATCAAAGTGAGCTACGTATTGCCGTGCACGCTACAGTACATGAATTAAAACAAATCTGTGAAGTTAAAATTAATGGTAAAGTGATCATATTGACACAAACATAGTGCGTAGTGTAGCTCTACTGCGTTACTGTGTTAATATTCAGATTAATTTTGATGAGTTGGGGGGGCGGTTTGTAGATGCTCTACAAAATATTCTGGCGTGTGTGTGTGTGGTGTAGCACACTCGTAAAGTAATGATGTTTTATGCTCGCAGGTCTCTTAGCAAAGAAAGCGGTGGAAGCAGGTCTTTCTGTGAAGCCTTACATCAGGACCAGCCTCGCTCCGGGGAGTGGCATGGTTACACACTACCTCAATGCCAGTGGAGTGCTGCCTTACCTCAGCCAGCTTGGGTAAATACACCAAAACAAACACACACACACACAGTTAATGCAGTTATCTCATCAGCCAATCATGTGGCAGCAGCACAATGCATAAAATCATGCAGATACAGTTCAAGAGCTTCAGTTAATGTTCACATCAATCATCAGAATGGGGAAAAAGTGTGATCTGTGTGACTTTAACTGTGGCATGGATGTTGGTACCAGATGGGCTGGTTTGAGTTTTTCAGAATCTGCTGATCTCCTGGGAATTTCACACACAACAGTCTCTGGAGTTTACGCAGAATGGTGCGAAAAACAAAAACCGTTGAGTGAGCGACGGTTCTGGCCAGGTGTTCCTAATAAAGTGGACAGTGCGTGTATATTAGGGGTGTAACGCAGTGGCCTGTTCTGTATCTGTATCTGTACCAGATGCCCTGTGGAACTTTCTGGAAAGCTTCACCGCTTCTTTATTTCAAAACAGTGATGTCTTTCCCAAATCAAGGAAATGTTAACAGTAGCCACCTAATAAAATTTGCCCACATTTACTTCAGTTTTGGGGTTTGATATATTCCAGAAGGATCAGAAACGCTTGCTGGACACGCTGTCAGAATGGATAATAAAGCAGGGACGCACTCGCAGTGCTGCTGCTAGTCAGTGTAGGGGCTTTAAGAAAAAAAAAAAACACACAATGAATGTACAAGTTATACATTTTTTAAATTAATTACATGATTATTTCTGGGAGACAGCAGGAGAGATGTGTGTGTGTGGTGAGTGTGAGCTCTATGGAGCAACAGTTCAATAAAGAAAAGCTTCTGTTCGTTTGTTTGTACAGAAACGTATGGTTTTATTTTGGAAGTAAGACTGTTTAAGTCATGGGACACTGAACCATTTAAAAAAAAAAAAAAAAGAATAGTGAGCCTCCTATTCATATCATGTTAATAAACTTGGCTCAAGCCAGCATCGCATGAAAGTTAAGACCTCATGCAATTTTCCTTTCTTTCTTTCTTTTTTGCACTACTTGTATAGAAAATGCTGATTGAGACGTCCTGTGCACCTTCAGCATTTACTGTTCCTTCTCTCTAACACAGAAGGCACAGATAAATTATTAAATAATAATTTATTTTTTTTCTTTTCTTTTTTCAAGGCATCCAACTCGGCTGATTGTCTTTTTTTTTTTTTAGACAAACTTGTAATACGTATATTGGTTGATTCACTGTTATCACAGATTTATCTGTAATTGCTATCGCTGCATCTCACGCTGTATGTTCAAAGCGTTCATTCAAGTCTCCTCGTGTATTTTACATTCATGGCATTTTGGCAGACGCCGTTATCCAGCGCGACTTACGATTATCTCAGTTTATCAGACTGAGCAGTTGAGGGTTAAGGGCCTTGCTCAAGAGATTTAAACTCGCAACCTTCTGATTGGATTTCTTTTTTTTTAATCAGTCTTTTTATTGTTATTTTTCATAATACAAATACACATAATAATAATGATAATAATAATAATAATAATAATAATAGTAGTAATAATAATAATAATAATAGTAAGAGTAATAATAATAATAATAATAGTAATATCAAAACCAGATAAAGGTTTGATATTTGATAAAACAAATGACACCCATGCTCCAGCACAGCTCCCCATCCCCACTGCACCACTATCATCTTTTACACATTCTTACTCTGTGAACTCTACTTTCAAAATGAGATAAAATCAGATGAGAGAATTTCTGTGAGAGGAGAAAAAAATAACTAAAATAAGAAGAGAAACAGAATAAAATATTCTATTTATTTTATAATGTATAATTTTGGCCTCACAGGGCCAGGTATAGTGTTAACTGAGAACGAGGGGGAAAGAAGAAAAACCTCAAACAGCAGACATTTCAGTTGGATCCATCGTCTGTATGTATATCAGCACTGACTGCCAAATAGGAAAGAATGTTGGACTGTAGTCTTTTACGGAGTACCCAATCTTCTCTAGTGTAAGATGATATAGAAAGTCACTTAACCACTGAGCTACCTCCACTGCCCTTCAGTGCCCCATGTTTTAATGTTCCAGGTTCGAGGTGATTGGTTATGGATGTGCCACCTGCGTAGGAAACACGGCACCTTTACCCGAATCTGTAGTAGACGCCATTAAACAGGTATGATGTCATTATTATCTGCTTGTATTACACCATGTAGCATGACATGTGAGGTAACGTGTTAGTGTCTGCTTGTTAGGGGGATCTGATTGCTTGTGGAGTGTTGTCCGGGAACAGGCATTTCGAGGGGCGTCTCTGCGACTGTGTGCGTGCCAACTACCTAGCCTCGCCCCCGCTGGTGGTGGCATACGCCATCGCGGGCACAGTTGGAATCGATTTCGAGAAAGAGCCGCTCGGTAAGACCTAGCACATGATGCGTTCTGCTGATTGTGTACTGAGAAATGGACCGAGTGTCTTGAAAACCCCTTGACGCTGATGTTGTTGTGCTGCAATCACGCGCGTAGGTGTGAACGCTGAAGGTAAGGAGGTGTTCCTGAAGGACGTGTGGCCGTCTAAAGAAGAGGTGCAGTATGTAGAGGAGCACGTGGTCGTCGCCGCCATATTCACCGAGCTCAAGAGCAAGATGCAGGTGAACAACGGTGCTCTTGTGGGTTCTGGTTGAGGTTTTTAACTTTGAGAAGCTGCAGCTGGTGAAAAAGGGAGAGCCTTGTAGCTGGAATGCTTCTCAGAACAGTCCAGTTATCTTGTGTGTGTGTGTGTGTGTGTGTTTAAAAAGAGGAAAACATTCTTTGTGCTTTTAAGGATGTAACATGGGACCTAAGGTCATGCTCATAAAAAAAGGAAAAAAAGAAAAAACCTAGGGCTGAAATTAGCTTTTAACTGACAGATTTAAGAGAAAGTCTTTAAAACAGGCATGTTAGTCATTTTATCACTAAAATCAGCTCTTGAAAGCAGATTTTTTTTTTAAAGATTTACTCCTAAAATGACTGAAGATTTCTGTTCTGAACATAAATAAGTACATATATAAACAGAAGGTATATTTTCTTGGTGTACTCAATGAGGGTGGAATGCAAAGCCATCCTATAACTCTCCTGCTGTTCAGTCACCTTGTGGTTAAACTTATCGACTGAAAATACACATGCAGGACAGACTCGAGTAATACACTGTATGGCCAAAAGTATGTGGACCCCTGACCACATACTCACATGATTGTTGAACCTCTCATCCCAGATTTATTCCCCCTGTGTTTACTGTTATAATAAGCTCCACTCTTCTGGGAAGCTTTCCACTAGATGTTGGAGCGTGGCTGTGGGGATTTGTGTTCATTCAGCTACAAGAGCATTAGTGAGATCAGGTGCTGATGTTGGTGAGGAGGTCTGGGGTTCAGTCGGTGTTCCAGTTCATCCCAAAGGTGTTCAGTGGGGTTGAGGTCAGGGCTCTGTGCAGGACACTCGAGTTCTTCCACTCCAACCTTCACACACCATGTCTTCATGGAGCTCGCTTTGTGCACAGGGGCATCGTCATGCTGGAACAGGTTTGGGCCTCTTAGTTCCAGTGAAGGGAAATTGTAATACTACAGCACACAGAGACTTTATATACAATTGTGTGCTTCCAACTTTGTGGTAACAGTTTGAGGTAGAACCACAATTTGAGTGTGATGGTCAGGTGTCCACATATTTTTGGCCATATAGCGTGAACAGAATGATGCAACAAATTTCCGATTAATACAGGCATATTCCAGGAATGGGAAACAGAATTTGGGGAACCAGAATATTGTCTTAATCTGATTGCGGCGTTTACATGCCTCAGTATTAATTAGTATATCGCCAAACTCTTGATTAATATCAGAATATTGATGTGCATGTAAACGTAGCCACTGTGTAATTGTGCTTTCGTTCTTTCACTTTCAGAAAGGGAGCACTTTTTGGAATAGCTTAGACGCTCCAGATGCTGTGTTCTTCCCATGGGATGCCAAGTCCACTTATATTCGTTGCCCTCCGTTCTTCAACAAACTTGTGAGCTACTTTATGTTTCAGTGTCAAATGCGTTGTTCTGATGAGAGCCGAGTGCCTGAGCTTCTGTCCTGTGTCTTTTCCCCCCTCAGTCTAAAGAAGTTTGTCCTCCTGGGTCCATTGAAAACGCACACGTTCTGCTGTTTCTGGGGGACAAAGTCACCACTGACCACATCTCTCCTGCCGGCAGCATTGCACGGGTCAGCGCAGCCGCCAAGTACCTACAGAGCAAACGGTAACCAGAGACCCCGGGATACATGGGTGCATGAAGTGTGTGATTAATATTCTAATCAGAGGACTGAGCCATTCGATTACTGGCAGATTATTAGACTCCATGTTATAGCTAATGTATCACAAATGCTTTTACATTTGTGCTGTATGATGTTAAAAAGTAATAATCCTTACCGATTAGACAGACAGTTGATTTTGATTTTTTTGGACGTCTCCCAGCCTGACACCTCGCGAATTCAACTCTTACGGCGCACGCAGAGGGAACGATGCTGTGATGACTAGAGGAACTTTTGCCAGCATCAAACTCCTAAACCTTCTCATCGGCAAGCCCGGCCCCAAAACCGTGCACGTCCCAACAGGACAGACGGTGAGCTTCAGCACATTTAGTGCAGTACGGAGCGCCTGAAAGGACATGGCGTAATTTATTTTCTCATGCACACGGAAACTCTTGTCAGTCTCTCAGTTTTCTTTAAGAAATTTTCTCGTGTATGAGATGATATTCTGTTCTTTTTTTTTTTTTTCTTAAGGAAGAAAAGCTGGCATGCTTCTTTCATGATAACTTAAATTTTATTTTACTTTCAGAAAAAAATCTTATTAAAAAATGACAACCGTTTGAGTGTAGAGATGAGATTCCGTTTTTTTCTTTTAATTTTTTTCTTAAGGAAGAAATGCTGTGTCATGCTCTTGTCATGATTACTTAGTTTTTTTTTTTTTTTTTTTTTTTTCCTGAAGAAAAAAAAAATCTTATGAAACTGACAAATTTTTGCACATGCATGAGATCATTTTCACGAGATTTTCTATTTCTTAAGGGTCTGTCTTGCTCCTGTTGCGATACCTTATTTTTTATTTTCTTTTCAAAAATCAAATAAAAAACATTTTTGTGTTTGCATGAGAATTTTTTGATTTGTATTTTATTTTTTTATTTTTTTGGGCTGTAGTCCAGCCACCAGATTAGCACGTCTTCACTTGTTTTTTTTCTCCTAGAGCTACAACCAACCTCTTACATTTCCAGAAGTAAACATTTGCTGTAACAGAGTTTGTGTTTGCTCTCGGTGTTAGATGGACGTGTTCGAGGCGGCGGAGCGGTACCAGAGAGATGGCATTCCTCTCATCATCCTGGCAGGGAAAGATTACGGCTCAGGCAGCTCGCGAGACTGGGCAGCCAAAGGACCTTACCTACTGGTACATCTGCTGCAGCAGCACACACACGACTCCAAACTCTCTCTCTTCTTTTACTGAATGTTTCTAGCACTTAAGAGCAACAAATGAGCCTCAACAGACTCTCACTGTGCTTAACAGTTACCTAACTGTGATTGCAGGGAGTGCGGGCGGTGATCGCTGAGAGTTTTGAAAAGATGCATAAGAACCACCTGGTGGGAATGGGCATTGCTCCTCTGCAGTTCCTCCCCGGCCAGAGTGCTGAAACCCTGGGGCTCTGTGGGAAAGAGAAGTTCTCTATCTCCATCCCAGAGCAGATCTCTCCTCAGCAAGAGCTAACTGTGCTGGTACGACATCAGAGTCTTCTGAAAGACCTGCATTTGAATAGTTTATTACTTCCAGTCTAGGTTTAATTACAGGAAACTGAAATACTGCCATTTTCTATAGCTGATTTATAACAACTGGAAATACACGATGTTTTCTTCAAGCACTGTAAGATGCTTTATGGGTGATTCCATGTTAAATCAGCTAGTGAGTGGCACTTGGTAGACTTTTCCACCTCTCTGTCTCAGATTTTTACTGATTCTTTCACCATTTGTTAGCGCATGCATGAGTCAGCTCTGCGACCACTGAAAAAATCTGGCCCAGACCCTCTTCGCTACGTGCCGTGACCGTTTTTGAAACAGAATCTAGATCATACCTTCAATTCCAGGAAAAATTAACTACAAAATCTGCCTGTGTGCTTTTTTTTTCCCTTTCAAAAAACATTCATGTACATATTTTAGTGAAATGTGCAAAAATTATTTAGATTTTTTTTTTTTTTTTTTTTTTTGCTGTTTATTATTGAAGTCATTACATATATGTCATGTTTGATTGCAGATTCTGATTCTACATCAGTGATTACACAAATATTCTCCATTTCATCTTCATAGCATGTATACTTTGTGAGTTACTAAGGGGAAAAATCTTTTTTTTTCTTCTTCTTCTCCCAAAGGGGGCCTTGACACATGAACTGCATCTGGGCCAAAGTTTAAACATTTTTATAATGAATGAGACTAAAAAAAGATTTGGGGGTTTTTGTTCTCATACTTATACTAACTGATGGTTAAAAATCTGTGACACTGTAGTTCCACCTGCTGATTGATTTGACAAGGAATCATCCTTGTGTTAATTATTTTCCTATAACAACATGTCCTGAAGTGTGTATACCACTCTTACAGCACTGCGATTAAAGTTTATTTATTTATTAAAGAACGACACACCATGCCTTTTATCCGTGTGCGTTTAATGTTGTGAAATGGCCGTTATCTCTTGCGTTACAGCAGCCACAAACAATCGTTTCTTCACCAGCCTTGCTTTTTCTTGATTTTAAAATCAATAAGACACAAAAAAAAAAAAGAAATGCAGCTTGACGTTATAGAAAAACTGGAAAGTGCAAATTTCTGAAGAAGAATGTACTGTTACAAATCTGACGCTGGACAAAATCACTTTCCATAACTGTTAGATGAAAGTCACCTCTCTGAAAGCTTCACCATATCAATGGTTATATGTTTGTTAAATAACTTTTTTTTAATCTGTTAATGATATAAACTTGCGATGTGAAATACAGCCGGCAGAGCTGCTGTTGTAGAAAATTAATTCCCACCTTCCGAGCAATCAGATTCGCTGTAATATCGTTTCATTTATTGTCTGTGTACTTGCTTTAACAAGGCTTTCACTGAGGACCTTGATGACATTTTGAAATATCTTTGTTTGTGTTTCAGACCAGCACTGGAAAGAACTTCACCGTGGTGACTCTGTTTGAGAACGAGATGGACGTGGCCTTTTACAGACACGGAGGCATTCTGAAATACGTGGCCCGCAGCTTGCTGAAGTAACGTCTCTCTCTCTCTCTCTCTGTCCAGCCTGCTCTCAGATAATTCACACAATCCATCTCAGGAGCACTGAGCGAGACCGTTTGAGCTAAGACTGCTGATCTCCAGCCAGGTTGAGCCGCAGATCGACTGGTTGTGGAGGGCTGTTGTCGGCCCGGCGACGGCTCCGGACGAAAGTCGGGGACTTTTTCGGGCCTTGGACTCTGTTGTGCCTGTTTTCTGCTGTTTCCTCCGTCACTCTTCCTAAAACGGCGTCTACCGGAGGACACGTTTTTCTTGCACTTAACAATACTCTGCAGTTTCATTCTCTAAATTCTGCCGTCCCACAGAGATGCGAAAAGAAATCCAGACTCTACACAAAGTGTGCTCAAGTTTTGGCGTCCTCGAAACTCTTTGGGTCGATTCTGGATTTCTCCACCCGGCCGGTGGTGCATGTTCGCAGTGCCTGTTCAGCACGTTGGTGGACTCGTTGTTAAAAATCAGAGGAACTGGTGCTAGGCTCTCACACAGACTACACGATGTCCACACACACGTCGGTGCTTCTCAACCTGATACTTGTGGTCTTTACGTACTGCTTTAGCGCTTGCAGGCCATCACACAGAGATTCCTTTCTGTTATTTTGTAACAGATGATTGTTAGAGTGTACGAAGTTAAACAAAATGCCTAACCTCAGTAACCCACTTTTTAAAAGCCCTCACCTTTGTGAGGATGAAAAAAAAAAATGTATTACATTATTTATTTTTGATCCGATCCAGCGTGAAATCATTTGTTTGTCGGTTTGTGTCTGTTCCATCACTGAGAGTGTCAGGGCCTGGATGTCATACCTGAAATAAATATAGTATCATTATTGTTCCTTCAGTGGTGTATTACAGAAGTGAAGCCGGCACTTATCTGATAGCGATACATCCAGGGACTGTTTCCCTATTATTTTATTTTTTAAGTAAGTCAGAGTGTCCTAAGATAGATGAGAAATCATATTTACTGATGTAAACACTTCATAATTTAAAAAACAACAACAAAATCTCACACCACAGGCAAATAATCATTAACAAAAAGTGAACACAGTTCCAATTAGAAAAGAAAAATCAGCTTAGTTGTTAAGATTTGCTGTTTCTGTTTATCACAATCTGCCTGCAAAAAAAAGGTCGGATATCTTTTGTTTATTATGCTGCAATCCGAAAAGCGCAATGGATCAGTCATTCAGCTCGTGAAGTTTACATTCTCAGACATTAACACACCTGACGTCGCAGCAGTATGATGGTGCATAAACAGAATACCCTATGCATTCATTTCTACTTTGATATGTTTCTTTGTGAAAAGGTGTTTTGACTGCTTCGTAAGTTTAGATTTGTAGCATAATTCTGCAGATTTCAGCCCAAATTTACTAACGCAAAGACCAACGGGACGTACTTTTCATGACGAAAAACGACCAAGACAGTTGACCTACAATATACGTAATTTTTTTTCGTTTATTGCTCAGAAATAATTCATTTAATCCTTATTATCATGTTTATCAAATTCAAACACTAGGCATACAAATAAGACCTTGCTCTGGTCATCCATGTTTTTCCAAACTGAAGCACTGGAACACGGGAAAATCAACTTTCCGAGTAAAATGGATTGCAGCATTAAACTTCATCTACACAGATGTGGAAGTCACCTTTTATTCGACTGACAAGCAGAACTTTAAGATAATATTTATCACTCCTTTTATCATCAAAGCCACCTATTTAAATCCTAAAACGTTTATTAAGCCAAAACAGAATTACAGCTAGATTCCACTGTTAATAATGGTAATAATATCTGCCTTGAAAATGTGATCTTTTCTAGATTCCTTTTTTTTTTTTTTTTTTTTTTAAATTTATGCATCTAAAACCTTATTACATCAGACGTATCTGACAAAAATAACCGTGTAGAGTAGTTATGGATGTAGCGCTGTTCCTACTGTTTTGCACCATTTGTATAAGATGACAGTGTGCAGCTGCACCTTCCTATTAGAGACAATTTGGGGGAAGGTGGAAAAAAAAAAACATTGCTGTTGTAAATCATTTTTAATAAACATTATCAAGAATGAAAGTGTTGCTTTTTTCAAACAGAAAAAAGATAAGAAACTGGTGCTTGATAGTGTTGAAGGCTTTATAAAAATCCAGAAAAACACAATAACAGCTTCTGAGTTTACGGAACATAAGTTCAAAATCAGCCTTTTGTGGTTACTAATACGCTGAGCTATTACGAACCTGTTCGAGTCTCTGAAATGATGTTTAAGCATGAACCATGGATTAAATTATGAAAATTTTAGAATTTATTGTCAAAAGGGTGAAGTATCCTTTTCATGTTTAGAGAGAAGACAGAATTGTGTCTGGATTACATTTAAGAGGAAATCTATCCAGTGTCATCAGTGCACTCATTAAAATCCCCATCTACAACTATAATGGATGTCCTTTAAATCCATCTTTCATCTGTCAAAAAGTCTCTTCGTTAGAAGGCAGCACGACAAGTACCTCCGCTTAATGTAAATTATGTTAAAGAATTGAAACAATGATTGATGCCTTTAGCTAATGCACTCATTTGTTGCATCGAAGGAACAAATACAACTTCAAAATAGAACATCAAAGAAGAACACCACTAGCAGCGACCATGATCCTGCACATTTTAGTGCTTTTCTGCTCCCAACACAGCTGACTCACCTTATCAGCTCATCAGCAGCCCTTGCTGGGTTGGAGTGGGTGTGTTAGCGCAGGGAGCAGAAGACCAAGAGCAGAGCAGAGCAGGACTCTGAAGCTACACTGGGGAACAGGTTCGCTGACACTGAGCAGCTGAAGACTGGAAAAAGACCAGGCAACGTGACATCATGACTTTCCCCCCACACATTTGGTTTGATGTGAAGATAAACTGAAGCTCTTGAACTGTATCTGCATGATTTTATGCACTGTGCTGCTGCCACATGATTGGCTGATTGGATAATTGCATGAATGAGCAAGTGTACGTGTTCCTAATAAAGTGAGCAGGGAGTGTATATTGTTTGGATGAAAAACGTTTTACTGCTGCGTTTATTAAGAGGGAGGCGATATGCTTTAGTGCATGTAGGAATACAGCTTTTCTTCTATAGTTCAGTTCATTTCAATTCAAACGCTTTTAGCAACAGACATTGTGATAAAGCAGCTTTACTGAAATCTCGATATTGATTTATATCCCAAATGAGCAAGCCAGAGGTGATGCCAGGAAAAACTCCCTGAGATGACATCAGGAAGAAACCTTGTGAGGAGCCAGACTGAAGAAGGAGCCCACCCTCGTTTGGGTGACACCGGATAATGTCTGGTGTCTGTAAAGTCATCCAGGACTGAGTGTGTTTAAAGGATGCTCAGTCTGAATATTAGGGTTGTGTATGATTTTAGTAGAGCTTTTAGCTTTTTTTTTTTCTTTACTTTTTTTTTAAATTTTTTTTTTTTAAATAGCTTTAACAGTATCTGAGTGAAGTTTAATCTTAAGTATATCCAAGTAGGAGTGTTTTCACCACCCGGATACCTTCTTTTACACACACGCACACATGCCGAGACCTTTGACGCAAAGTCACATGGTAACCATACTAGGGATATCATGGAGCAGGAGTAAGGTTAGTGAGTTAGGTCTTCAGTAACTCGAATACACCTCTGTACCTTCCTAGAGCAATGCTGAGTGAGGTTTCCGCTAGGCTTCCCTCAGAGGAGCTTTACTGAGTGTCAGCTTTTGGCTCGAATCACTTGATACCTGCACACTGCCATGTACCTTTCCCAGATCTTATAAGATCAGCATCATCATCTAAATGAGAGAGTGCAGCAAGTATCCTCGAATCTGGCTAGTCAGTCTGAGGGTGAGTCGGTTGCTCGTGACCCACTGGTATAGATCATCCAGGTGCTGGAACACCACCCCCTGGTGGTGGAGGGCTGAAATACAACATTAGCTTATGTACGTAACCCTGTTCTATGAATACCAGATAACTGCCAGGATTCTCTTTCGCTCGCTTCCATAGGGACTGTCAGCCATTTTATAGTATGGTCACCACGTCACATTGTCTCAAAGGTCTGAGCATGTGAGCGCATGCACCCTATATTGTAGGTATTAATAAATAAGCTACAGTTTTTTCCTAATGTATGGGAAGACCTCCACCCTTTTGCTTTTTCAAGTGGAAGCAATACTTAAGCAGCTCCTCAGGCTGGAGTATTGCTGCCTCGTCCCAACTGGGCATGCTCAGAACCGCTGTAGGACACTCAGCTGCTGGAGTGTCACTGCACGCACCAGACCAGTCAGCCTAAGAGAGAGGAAACCAAATTCACTGTTAATTGTAGATTCACTACGACTATTCTATGACTGTTCAGTTATTCGTCTTAGAGATGGTGAATGGAATTAGTGGACATCATGTGGCTATTCATGTTTGCGCTTGTGTACCTGGCTCTGTCTGATCCACTTCTGGTCTAGAAGGTTGCCCTGTTTCTCACACAGCAACAGAGCCTCATTGAGGTGATCCTGCATCAGTGTGTTGCTTCCAGCCAGATGGTGCAAGTAAGCGTTCAGGTGCAGCACACGCGGGCCGAAGATGTGATTTCTTCCAAATCGCTGTGTGAAGTCTGAAAAGAGCTGCATGAGAAAATACAACGTTACTTCATGTATATCTGTCAGGGACATGTGTATATTTATATTAGTGTAGTGGCCATAGTGTAAAAATTAAGGGTGTTTTCACAGACGCTGGAGCGTTTGTGTCAGTTCCTGTTAAAGTGAGCTCAGTTCTCTTTCTGGAGAACCACTGATGAGCTCTCAGACCACAGGTTCACACCACAACTTCTTTAGTACTCAGAACTTAGAGTAGTTTTTCACTTGGTTTTTTTATCTTTGAGGTGACAGAAAACTGGAGATACATACAGACTACTAGCTGTTTAGCCATAAAGCAAAATGTGAAGTGGACTGTGGATCACACAATGAACCACAAATTAACTGTACTATGATTTGATTGTGGACTGCTTTAGAGTTGTCTGAGTTCACCTGTGTTTAAATACGCACAAAAAATGCCAAGTCATTGATCGGAGACCACTTGCAGTGCTAAAACGGACCGCGTGTGAAAACACCCTAACTCTCTTTACAGGTTCTCATTAAATTCCAAAGAAAGTATAGAATCAGGTTGGACAATTTGCCTCAGTTCTGCTGCCACACATTTTAAAAATCTGAATCAAAGCATTAAAAACCTTTCGTGTTCTTTTAAGGGAAATCCTCCTCTGACTGTTGCATTCAGTCAGCTTTTTCCTGAAGAGTAGAACGCTGCACTCCAGGAGCATGACCACACCACTGATGGACTCGATAGTGGTTGGAATCTGAGCGTACACTTCACATGCCTTATCGTAGAAGACTGCACACTTCTCCCAATTTTCCAGCCGTGCATACCTGTACACACACTTACAGGATCAGTATTTTGGTCTTATGCCAATTCTGAATACTGTTTGATGTGTGACTGAGAGGACTTTCTCACCACAGAGCCACTGCAGAGTACAGATGCATCATCAGACTCTTATCGGCTTCCAGGATCGCATCTGACCGAGACTCTTCCACGAAGGCCAAACACTCCTCAAATGGTCTCAGTGCAAATCCTGAACCAAACAAGGGCAAAACTGCTTACATTAGAGCATGTTTTTCTAAAATTTCTACTAACTTAACTAACAATTAAAGTAGTAAGGCTTGATCATGGACTGGGTCTGGCTGTACTTCTGATACATGGATCCAAAATATGTATTTAAAATACAAAATAGTGTTTCTAATATTTGTACTTGATTGTAAAATAAAGCAGTATGTTTGTTAGTCATCATCTTCAGAATGCTAACATTTCCCTTATTCAACTGGCACTACTGATGTCATTTCCCTGTTACAAAATATATTTCTGTATTTTTTAATATATTATTTTATATTGTTACATTTTTTGCATCATGTATCAAAATTCTATATGTTTTTATGTATTTTTGCCCATTGGTTGTGTGTGACAGACAGAGCACATACCAGCATAGAGCAAGAAGTTCATGCACGCAGCATAAAACCAGCCCTTGGCTACGCTGCTCGACATTTCTTTGCTCCAATTCTCCAAAATCAGGATCTGCTGCACACTCTCCCTGTATCTGAACACATTAACATACACACACACAGTCACACGTTCTCCATCATTAGCTAGAAATTTGTTTCAAGCAATAACTGAAGCTACACCAAGCCACACCCACCTGTATGTGAGGAGCAGAGGCAGATGTAATGCAGCGGTGGTCCTCGCGTCCAAACCGGGTCTGTTCAGTACTTCATTCAGCTGCTGCGCTCGTATAGCTGTCGAACACGTACGACCACAAACTCACGTCTCGGAGTCTTGTTCTCTCACACGCACATTAGGAAACTGACACTTTAAAAAGGCGTGTTTGCTTACTGCATGCGATGGACTGCTCCAGGTCCCCTGTGCACAGTTTAACGACAGCAAGGGTTTGAGTCAAGCGGCTGATCAGCCTCCGGCCCTCAGGGTAGTCTGGCAGGCTGGCACAAGTCGTGCACAGGAAAGCTTCAAGACGCCTGCACTCGCTCTCCTCGGCCACAAGCTGACTGTACTTGAGACAGTCAATGGCAGAGTAGAGGATCTGCAGATACACAATCACACCACTTGTTATTCTTGTCATGAACCTCCACAAGACTTTAGAGTACATTAAAGGTGCTTTAAATGTATAATGAATGATATTGAAAGAAATTTATTAAATGCAAATATTACAAAACATGTCCATCCATTCTCTGTATTGTCTCTATACACAGGGTCACAGGGAGCCCGGAGCCTATCCCAGGGGACTCAGGGCATAAATGCACAAACACACACACACTCACATATCACGGACAGTTTAGAGATGCTGGAGGTGCGAGGCAACAGTGCTAACCACTAAGCCACCGTGCCTCCACAAAACATGTCCTCAATTACAAATGATTGAGCACACTATTAATTAGACTCTTTCTCTGCTCTCACTCGCTCACACTCTAATTCCACTTGTTTTCCATTTCAGTGATTACTCTGTGAAATCACACTTAAAATCGGACTTATGGCATGTCTTAATCCCATTGACCTTTGACACTGACCTTGAACGTATCAGCGCTCTGGATGGCCAGGTTGATCTCCATGGTGATGGCCAGTGATGCACTCTTGAGCTGGCCACGCATGCAGCTGATTTGCCACAGGAAGGACAGACAATCGACGCACTCCTGCAGACGGGCTAGCTTCCTTCTGCTACACACACACACCAATCATACTATAAAACTTCCTGACTGCGTTCTGGCAGTCTTCGTTTCTTGTTCAAAGAGAATATGAACAATTGAAATATGGACTCATACTCTGCGATCTCGAACTGTCTGGAGCGGTAGTGGAGTTTCTTCATCTTCTCGTATATGAACTTTAGGGATTGAGCAACAGAATTGCGAGGGAGACTGCAGTTCAGGAGCTTCAAGGCTTTCTTAAAGTTCTCCTCAGCCTCCAAAATGTTCCCTGCTTTAAACAGAATCTGGGAGAAATGAAGACAAGAAATGAAGAGCACTTTGTATTTGAGCAGGGATTCCTCCTGTATTTTGGCTCTGTCTCACAAAGCTATTGTGAAATCATACACGAGCCTTTACATACCTCTCCTGTGAGCCGATGCATACATGCTTGCTGAAATTTACAGATCTGAACGTCTCCACGATCTGCTGATGTGAATGCAGGCTTCCCTGCATTTAGATTTTCCAAAATGGACCTGGCCTCATTCGAAAACTCCAGCGCCTACAACAGGACAGACTTTCTCACAGTCATGTGCAATGATCACAACAAGGCCGGTTAAACATTTTACAGTAAGCAATAGAATACACACACACCCTGGCATCATTCTGTAGAAAATCACAGGCAGCTGCACTCTCCACCAGGTAGTAAAAGGTCCTGGGCACGTCTCCTGCACACCTCCAGTGTCTCACTCTAGGGATGAGTACTGTCTCCACTAGCTGAGCACACTCGCAGCTGCTCGTCCTGTCACGCGCTTCCGTCACTATTGAGTTCACCTTGGCCAGGAAGTTCTCTGTATTATTACTGCACACACATGCACAAGCAGTGTAACTCCCTGTATATGGTGTAGTTACATTACAGCAATGCGTCCATCAGATCTATCAGCATCTGAACATAAGCTCTGATTCACAATCACGTCTTTATCATAAATGTTATGTCTATATGAGTGTGAGTATTATAACCTTACCCATTTTCTTCAGCTGGGCACATCTGATTTCGAAGGTGGGTGCCTACAAAAAAAAAAAAAAAAAAACACCTTTATTATGGAATTATGCAGTGTGTTATCCTGTGGTTTTACACTTTTATCACCAGCATTTACAAACATAAGCAGAACTCCATAGAGTGGCTTTGTGTGTGCGTGTGCGTGTCTACAGTATATGTGCATGTTAGGAACGGTACTGAGTAGGGGTTAGCTTGTTCAGAATAGGACCTGAAGAATTAATTGGATTGTTGATCAAATTGGCTGATATGGCTGATACAGTATTGGGGAAAATCTTTAAATATTCTGTAGGAAGCCATATTCAATTCTACTTCATTAAATTACTAATTCATTCTGAAATCATTAACTCATTATTACATTTATACAATGTGACTTTGTGTATTATATGAGTTTGAGAAATTGACAGTCATTCACATTAAACTACTGACATCTGCTTCATTTCTGACCAAATTATATATTATATACTATCAAATTATATTGGCCAACTCTATAAACAGGTCTGAAGGTTTAGGCCAGTATCCAAACTTCTTTCAAAGAACACATTGAAATACCAAAGGGCCAGACACCAAAATAATTATTTTAAAGCTCCAATATAGTGAATATAATTTCAGTAGAATAACCTGCAGCAGGGTTTCACCTGACAGCTGTAGCTACGATACACAAGACAATATTCATAGATTTGAGCATCTTTTGAGGAAAAATGATATTGAACACTTTAGTTAATGACTCTCAAGAGTTCAGGAAAGGTTTTCCAAGCTTAATGGTTGGAAGCATTTCCACTTATTAGCTCTAGTAATGTTATGCGCCCCATTTGCTCTGATAAAAAGGTTTCTTCTGCCAGGATAGCATCCAGCTGCTTCACTTTCTCAGCTCTCTCTGAATATCATCTGAATATTTTTAGAATGTTTCATGCTAATAAATGCCTTAATTAACGCAATAGTCTCTTGACATATGAGTAATATGCATTGCTATGGCTCTCTATGGTTTCCAACTCTTGGAAAAAAAAAAGTCAGAGAAAAAAAGGCTCTTGCAATTTAGCTAACTGTGTTAAAACAGTCTGCTGCCACCATCAGGTGAAAGGAAGAATTGCATCGTGTTGGCCGGAGGGTCGCTCATCGTTCGAAGAGAGAAGCTGAGGGCTGCATCTGGCCCTGGGGCCAGACTTTGGACACCCCTGATTTAGGCCCTTAAAATGAGAATTGTAATAAATGTTCATATGGTTCTGGCTCTAGTATGGAAGTGAAGAAGACTTTGTTCTCTGACCTTGTTGTTGAAAGATCTCGTAAGGCCGTATTGACTTGTAGATCTCCTGGAGATACTCGCTGCTGCTGCTGCTGCTGTTGTTGTTGCGGTTGCTGTTGCCTGTGGCTACTGTGTGTCCGAATATGAACTTATCATTGTTGCACTTGCTGCAGCGGTAGGCCTTTTTCTCCAGGTAGTTGGCACATTTAATGTGGATCATTCGGAATAAATACTCATTCGCTTGTATCAGCTTATGCACCATCTCCATTTCATCTTTGTTGCAGAAACTCATCAGCCGACACGTCCATACAGGATCCGCTGAAACCCACGTGTACTCACCTGAGAGAGAGAGTGAGAGACAGATGTATTACATTTACAGTCAAATGATCACAAACACGTGTATTTCATGCTGCTAATCACGATTAACTGCAATTATTTATTTGCTCAAAATTATCCCATGCTTTAAAGAAATTTATCCAAATGTGGTAATGCTGCCAAAAAAGCTTTTATCCATGTGTTGATTCAACACTCCTAGTTACAGTTGGTATTTTATTCATCTTTTATTAAACTTATATTTTTATAGCATGTGTTTTCTTACGAATAAATCAATTAAATATGTTAAGAGAAAGAGCGAGCGAGAGTGAGAGAGAGAGAGAGAGAGCCCTCATAATCTCTGACCTTCGGGGCTGTTCTCGCAGTAACAGGTTTTGGTTGACGAGCTGTTTCTAGGCTTGGAGGCACACTTGAACACGCCCCCTTTAAACAGCGATCTAAGTGTGACTGGGAGATCCAGTTTACTCAGATAAGGCAGGATGTTCTGCAGCATCTCAGTGGTGAAGGTGTGGCCAATAGCGGAGGCGTATTTCACCACCATCCGCTCGAATAGCAGCATTGTCTGCATGTGAGCTAGAGCTAGAAAATATATAGAACAAAAGTAATAAATGGATTGCTGAGGTACGACTTGTTTAGGAAAAAAGGAGCTGTTTCACTGAGAAAAGTGAACCACTCACCCAGACGCCTGCCGTCCATCCCACTGCACATTGCAGCTTCATCAGCAAGCCTGCAAAACAGTTACAGTTCCTCAGTCATGTTGTTTAATAATCCACTTATGTATCAGCTATCACTCACAAGTTCACACTTATGTTCAGATCCTAATCTCAAACACTGACACACATCCTTTCTACAAAAAAGTGGAAATGAGTGCATTTACATCTGATTAATCTCGTCCTGATAACGCACTCCATCATACTGACTGCGTGTCACTTGAGGGATCAAGCACGAAAGAGGCAGCATGGAGTAAAGCTTGGTCGCCACATCACATGACACAATCCCCGGGTAGTCCGTCGTCAGCTTTGCAGCCAGATTCACTATATGTCCGTACGCTGTCAGGGAGAGACGCGGTAAATTTTTAACTCTTAACGAAATGTTCATGTTCAGAGCACTTCTGTGTAGGACAACACCCCTTTACCTGTGTATTTCTTGTTCAAAGGAAGCTGCTCCAAACTGTACAAGACTCTACCTGTAGTTACACCTACAGAGACAGTCCTACAGGACACAAACATGTCGTATCACCATGATAATAAAGACTAGATGGTATTAATTTCTTAAAACAGGACACAAGACCTGTCAAAATGCTTTAATTGCAAGAGTGTAAAATGATAATGAGGAGTTTGGGTTGAACACTCTGTGGCTTACGAAAGCCTGCTGATTTCTTGGAGGCACAGTTCATGTATACGGTAAGCAGCCTGCAGTGCGACAGCAGCCTTATCCTGTCTCTTATCCTCAGGTAAGCCAACGACACCCAGAAATATACAGCCCTGAAATCACATGACAGATCCAGAGAAAAGGTGTAGGTGTCTGTGTTTGCTCTGAAGACCAAACTTACCTTAATTTTTTTTTTTTTAGGTAAGAATCTCTTCATGAAAATAAAACTGTAATTGAGTTCTAACAGTTTTGCGACAGTGATTTTACACTGCGAATGCATGTTACTTTATCCTTTAATCTCTAGAAGACTATCAGCTGTGTACGCAACTAAATGTCTGCTACTGACTCAAGAAGCAAGAGCATTTTGTTTTACAATGTTACAGTGTTTCACAATGTAGTAACTAAGAACTGGAAAACGTACCTCTTCAAAAAAGAAGATATTGCAGATTTCTGCACGGCAGCTGAACATCTGCTCGGCAATAATTTCGCTGACTTTATGACAACTGCCTCTCAGATCCATCAGAGTCTGAGCGCACTGCAGATTCACAAACATGACGGTGGCGGGCCATATCTCCTGCAGGTGTTCCCCTCGCCCGGTTTCATATATCTAATGGAAGAAGAACGAAGAACTCAGTACTAATCTTCATGGACTGTTCTGTCCCTAGTACAGCTGGAACCCCTGTCTTATGAAATCCCTGAGCCTGCGTTACCTACTCCAAGGACCAACTCTGAGAAAGCATGTACTCTACCACCCTCTAATACAGTGTTTCTCGATTCAGGCTCCACGGCATAATTACAGGGGCTCTGTGGGATTGTTTCCAAAAATATTTCATAATACTGAACTGAAAATTTATCACATTTTGACACCTGGTTGGTTTACGAAAAGGTGTACTCTACACTACTTATATATATTATTTTACATTATATACATTATAATTATATATTAACATATACATATTATGTGGGGGGTCTGCGAGCATCAGTCAGAATATGCTAGGGGTCCAAGGCTGAAAAAAGGTTCAGAGCCACTGCTCTAATATACAGATTCTGATATATTATTGCCTTAAACAGTACTTACCTTTTGCAGGGCTGTTTGCATCATATATATACGGATGAAGTTTTCTCTCTCCACATTCTTTATTAGGTATGCAATTCTTTGGTATCCTAAAGAAATAAAACATTGAATTTGATGGATGTAACATGAATAGAAATGGACGCATTAAAATGGATGCTATGTGAAAATGAGGGGGAAAAAACTGCTTTACTCCTCTCAGGGATGTCCAGGTCTTCCACTGAGACACTCTGCTGTTGCCTGATGCATCGCACCTGATGTATTAACATTTATATCATAAGCACTAAGTCCAACTAGGGAAAAGAGTGTTTAAAACTGGTGTTAATTCAAGTATACTGAATTCGGAAAAGGCTCTGACATTTCTGTCAGAGGAGGTTTAAGACCAACCGTGACAGCTTCTTGGTTTTCAATAGGTTCGATAGTAAGATTTTCTCTGTCACAGAGCCGCCATGCTTCAGGGGAGAGAATGATCTTGCCAGGCTCCACCAGCGCCTCAGCCGATCGTATGTCCTCCACAGCCGGGCCAAAGACAACACAAATCTGATGCTCTTCATCTCCTACTCTCACTCTGGAGAATCTGCCAGCTGATATTGCTACCATAGACAAGAACAACATGCAAACACTGTATGTTCAAACATATAAAATCTAAAGACATATATAATATATGCATGTAGAAGTAAATCAGCACCTATTTTGACACGTGGCTTCCGGCTATGTGCTATCCTTTGGACATTGCACTCATCCAGAATTTTCAAAGCACACTGGACAGCCTGAGATATGGCATCACTCAGCTGTATGTTCTCCTCTAACCACTGAGCCAGAATCACATCATCTGCAGGCAAGATCATGCGACATCCATTCAACATGTATTGTCATATGTACAAGTATGTTTTCCATAAGTTTCCAGAATGAAATAGAGTACCTTCGTCATGCACAATGTAACCCCCTGTAGCATGGACACCTGTAGTGTAGTTCAATTAGACATTAAGATCTGCTCAGCTTATCAGTGCAAGCAAGAAAAAGGAGCCCAAAGTCCATATCTTACGTGCAAGCGTTTCTAAGCAGGGGTTGTACAGATAACTTCTGAATCCTGTAACAGAATGAAAATTACAAGAAAATTAAAAGATTACAAGGAGGAAAATAGTTAAGCATAACCGTACAGCATACATGTTCAGAAGTGATTTTTTTCCTCATCTGGAATCACTAGTTATAGTTAGTTGTAGCTACATGATATTTGAGTAGTCAAGAAACTATTTGCACATAAAATAACCATTTGTTTTGCGAAGTAAAGGATCTGACAGTTAGGCTGCCTGCTAGCTCACTGACCGGGTGTACGCATATGCAGCAAAACACCAGTCTTAAACTCTGTGGTGCGAATTCCCTCTGAGGATAAAATGCTGTACAACTCAGGAAGAGGGATTCCTGAATTTACAGCGTTAGCTCTGTCAAAGTTCATTCCAACTGTGAATTTTTGCCTTCTTCCCTCACTGTTAATGTAACCAGTAACTGGGATAATATCAGACTGCTCTCAAAGTGGTTTTGGGTTTTTTGAGCAGTTACACCTTCTATCTTACAGTTCTGCTTTACGCTCATTGTGACGTCACATAATGAAGTATATGACCTCATTATGCAAACCTGTGACTGAATAAAACGAGGGGGTAAATCTGCTCTTATTTCCTGAATAAAAAAAAGCGTCTCTTACAAATCTGACAGTTGGGTGAATTTTTACTAAAGGATTTTTAATTTTTTTTTTTTTTAAATAACTATCCATAAGTAGCAGATAACGGTTTGGTTCAGGGTGCATTTACTTTCATCTTCAATCACACAGAGCCAGCAGACTACACACAGCCAGGGATTTACTTGGAAATGACGAAATATACTAAATAAAGGTGTCTGGAAGCTAGACAGCGGTAGGAGTGAGCTAAACACTAAAAAATGTTATTTTAATCATTTAAGGCATGATCTGCACTGTAAAAAATGATTTTTTGGTTATAAATATAATACACATAAATTGCATAACATTTACATTAAATAATTCAGTAATCAACTGCAGTCTGTAACTTCTCCACTGAGAAAAGAAAAAAAAAAACATCACAAATTCGAATGGTTTCCACTACAAATACCATTACAAACCATCAGCTAGCCATTAAAACCATTACCATTACTGGTCCTTAATGGTATCCACTAGACATAAATTACCTTTGTAATTCCTTGTAATACCTTTGTAATAAATCTTTGCAGAGACCCAGAGGGACCATTACAGTTTCCACTGAAACCAATACTATTCCCATTATAACCATTAAAACCATTACAAAATCTATGAGGGCTTCTATTGTGTTTTATTTATTTATTTTCTCTCAACAGGTTTGGGGGTAAAATCCACACCAGTTATCTAATTTTATACAGTTTAAAACACTTCAGAAAATACATTAAATGCTACTTATTAAGATTTTGAACATTAAGTAGTACAACATTTCAAGCAAATTCTACCACATACAAAAGATATTTTGCCTCTGTGAGAAAGAATATATTTTCAGTGCATTTGAGAATGCCAATTAATGCTAGCTCGAGTGTGGCTAAGCTAACGCGAACTTGCTGGCTATAATGCTACTTGCTGTTCTTTACTATGTTAGCTTAGCAGCTATCTTATATCTTAGCAGCTAAATTACCATGGCAACCTGTCCTGGCGCATTGCTACTCAGATTTACACTGAAGTTAAGAGTTAAGCACAGTTATACACGTCTACCTAAATAAACTGCCATTGTAACAAGCCATTGTAACATTGTTTTATGGCTAACTTAGCTGTATCTACCTAATAAGCTACTGCTCCTTAGCCTACTGATGTAACTAGTAGTATTAGTAATAAAGCAGACATGTTTGTGTAAAAACTGACACCGTATATTTGATATGTAGATTAATGAGATTAAAACTAGCACTGATAAGTGTTTATTGGTTGCAAATATATGTAACTAAGTGCCACACTGTCTGGTGAATATTGTCGTCATGGCATCCCTGTACATACTGAGTAAGTTTGTCCGTTTATGCCGTCCGCCATTTTTAAATCAGTTAGGTTGAGTGTCGTTTAGAGGGAAGTTTATAAATAAATTAAAAATATATACATTATTAATTAATAATTAAATTAAAATCAGCATAAAATGGTATAATTTCGGAACAAGTGTTCAGTTTCAACTAGAGGAAATATCCATTCGCAGCATTCCCTATTTAACTCCTTTTTTATTTAACATGTCAGTGAGCCGCCATCTTGTGGCACTGAAAAAGCAGCACTTTATTGTAAAAACAGTTTGCACTGCAGTTTTACTGTGATTGAATGATAGAAAAATAAATGTTTTATTTGGCTCTACAGTACCAAATTAAATAACATAATAAAATTTATGATATATAATATTATAATAGGCTATAATATTATAGACCATTGCAGGGCTGTGCATATTGATTAAGTTTGTCCGTTTCCGCCGTCCGCCATTTTGAAATCAGGTCGGTTGAGCGTCGTTTAGAGTGAAGTTTATAAATATTTTTTTTAAATAAATGTATACATTATTAATAAATAATTAAATTACAAAATTATTAATAAATTTTATCAACACAAGATGGTCTAATTTCGGAACAAGTGTTCAGTTTCACCTAGATGAAATACCCAGATGCAGCATTCCGTATTTAGCTGAGCGAGAGCCGCCATCTTGTGGCACTGAAAAAGCAGCACTTTACCCTGTAAACACAGTTAGCACTGTATATAATTATAATGTATATAAATAATTTAACGATATATAATATAATAATAGGCTATAATATTATAGAACATATTCCTCAAGTTCGACTTGTATGTTTATGAATTAGAGCTGATTTTAGTCTATAAATCAAACTAGCAAACCCTGGATGACGCTATCTTCCTGCCTAATCTCTTCTATTGAAGAGCATGTTGAGACAACACTCTGATGGATTTGATTTAAAATGGACCATTTTAACTGCACAAACTTGTGGAGTCTACAATGAAGAGATGCCTTCATGCATGTCCTCAAGATGCAAACCAGTGGTAACGCTCAAGAACAGAAAGATCAGATTAGACTTTGTAATTAACACACACACACACACACACACACACATTATATATATATATATATATATATATATATATATATATATATATATATATATATACTGATCAGCCATAACATTAAAACCACCTGCCTTATATTGTGTAAGTCCCCTTGTGCCACAATACAGCTCTGACCCGTTAAGGCATGGACTCCACAAGACCTCTGAAGATATTCTGTGGTATCTGATATCAAGATGTTAGCAGCTGATCCATTAAGTCCTGTAAGTTGCAAGGTGGGCCTACATGGATTGGACTTGTTCGTCTAGCACATCCCACAGATGCTCAATCGGAGGCCAAGTCAACACCTTGAAATCTTTGTCATGTTCCTCAAACCATTCCTGAACAATTTTGCAGTGTGGCAGGGAGCATTATCCTGCTGAAAGAGGCCACTGCCATTAAGGAATACCATTGCCACAAAGGGGTGTACTTGGTCTGCAACAATGTTTAGGTAGGTGGTACATGTCAAAGTAACATCCACATGAATGCCAGGACCCAAGGTTTCCCAGCAGAACACCGCCCAGAACTTCACACTGCCTCTTCCCCAGGTAAGCGACGCACACGTACAAGGCCGTCCACATGTTGTAAAAGAAAACATGATTTATCAGACCAGGCCACCTTTTTCCATTGCTCCATAGTCCGTTTCTGATGCTCACGTGCCCATTGTAGGCATTATCGGTGGTGGACAGGTCAGCATGGGCACTCTGACTGGTCTGCGGCTGCACAGCCCCATACACAGCACACTACGATGCACTTTGTGTTCTGACACATTTCTATCATAGCCAGCATTAACTTTTTCAGCAATTTGTGCTACAGTAGCTCTTCTATCGTATCAGACCAGACAGGATAGACTTCACTCCCCATGTGCACCACTGAGCGTTGAGCGCCCATGAACCTGTCACCAATTCACCACTTTTCCTTCCTTGGAACACTTTTGGTAGGTACTAACCACTGCATCCCGGAAACACCACACAAGACCTGCTGTTTTGGAGATGCTCTGACCCAGTCGTCTAGCCATCACAATTTGGCCCTTGTCAAAGTCACTCAGATCCTTACGCTTGCCCATTTTTCCTGTTTCCATCACATCAACTTTGAGAACTGACTGTTCACTTGCTGCCTAATATATCCCACCCTTTGACATAAGCCACTGTAACGAGATGATCAATGTTATTCACTTCACCTGTCAGTGGTTTTAATGCTATGGCTGATTGGTATATGTATACATATGGTGGAAAAAAAAAAAAAAAACAGCTAAAACCAGCCTAGACTAGTTGGCTGGTCTTTGCTGGTTTAAGCTGGATGTAGCTGGTTTAACCTGGTCTCCCAGCCTGGCCAAGCTGGTGTTCAGCTGGTCTCCCAGGCTGGCCAAACTGGCGTTCATCTTACCTATTTACTAATTAATCAGCTAGTTCCATCTACTGACAAGAGTAATTACAAGGGTAGTTTATCATCATAGTCAGGCAGGCTGGGCAGCATAGCTTAACTACTTATTCCAGTTGTTAATAGTCTAAAATATGAAAATTCTACAACAAAATTATTAAACTGGTTGCACAAATAAATTTAAAATCTGTAGCATGCCCTGAATCGTACCAGATTAAAATATTGTCTGTACAAATACATTCACCATAAGTTGTCTGACCAAATATAGTCAGCTTTTTTATTTTGAAATTTTCAGTATTCACCAGACTTGTACACAAGTTACAAGTGAAACAGACATAGTCTTTATATAATAATAAATAACCACTTTAGTATCACATGTAACTGCAAGAATAGAGTCAAGGAACGCCTTTCAGATTTGATCCCCCCTTTCCGTTTCTTCCTTTTCTGTTTAATGTGACAGAAAAACTGCACAGTGTATTAAGTAGACACAACATACATGATGCTTCTGACTTTTGGAAATGTAATAAATTGTAACCTAAATTGTAACTTGCATAGCCCCCTTAAACTTTTCATTTTATATCTCTTTCTCAGGCCTGTAATCCTATACACATAAGTTTCTTTTTCTTTAACTCCCATTGAGACAATTTTAGAGATACATATATAAAAATGTACTTACTACTATTGTGTTTACATGTTCCTTAGTTATTCCCTTAAAACTATAAACACAAGCACCAAAGCTACAAATTCAATTGTGTGGTGTTGAACTATGTAAAATAAGTAAAATAAAAAACTTGTTGTTATAGAGAAAGTAAAGTCACATTTAATTTTCCTCAACATCTTATCTCTGCTCTGGCAATGTTACAGTAATTATGACAAGACAGTGGCAACTCCCAGTATGTCTTTTCCACTCCTGGCAAGTTTCCAGGCTGAAGTTTTCACAAGTCAGCTACTTCCATTGTCTAAACCTAGGTTTCCCACTTCCTATTCAACATATTCCACCCTCAGTGGGAAAGAACATGGTTAATGGCAGTAGCAGAGATCTGAAAGTGTGGCTTTTGTGTGTTACAGACACTCTGTAACACTCCAAGTAAGTGGAAAGCTGGGCTGTGTATCAAATCTCTTGAAGAACAGAGCAATCTCTGTTCCCTCTTCTGCTGAAAATGATTTGATGTTCTGTATTTCGTTCTGACATCCATTTAATCTAACGCAACACTCCCTTCTTCTCTTAGCATGGCAGTAGCCCCTGCTGGTATAAATCAGACCTTTATGTACCATCCTATTGTGTATCAATACTGTTTCTGGTACTTGTCTCTCTGCTGCGATGAAAGCATTTATCTCCTCGTCTGTTAATTGTTTGGTTGTGCCACTATCTAACACTGGTTTCCTGCCAACTCAGACATTTCTGCACTCTAGGATAGTCACTGCATTCTCTGCAGATGTTTAAACCATGATCACTGATCATATATTTTGTTGTGAAGCATGCCACGGCTTTATGCAACAGCAAGTTATTAACGATCTGAACAGCAGCGCATTTGGTTCAATGAACCAAATTCAACAGGCTGCTGTTTCAAAAACAAAAGCAGAGCGTACTCACAGTGGACCCCACAGTTTCCCTGACTTCGCAAGGTGAGTGAGAAGATGTACATTGAAAATCATGGCTGTCTTTCCGTAATGTAACTGAAATTTTATGACAAATTCAAGAAGCATGACATCTGCTTTGTTGACTTCCTCATAGGTTATATCTCCTGTAAAAGGAGACCGGTCAGCTGAGACCAGTTGTCTGAGATGTTTCAAGTACTGAGACTCAAGCACACCCTCAAGACATGGTAAACAATAAAAAAGCAACCAAGCTCTCCATTCTGATGCCTTCCAACATCTGAACTCTTCAAGTGGCCTAGTTAAGGGGTAATGAGATGTGGAGGCTGGATGTTTCTGATCCAATTTTCTATTACCTGTCATGTGTCTGGTCTAATGTAATAGATCTGGTCACTACTCTGAAGTAGAAGTTCTGTGATCTGTCTGGTTACACCAAGAAGGACAGCATGCATATAATCGGGTACAAAGCCCCATACAATATCAAAGTATGGCATGTTCATAAGTTGTGATGGACCTTTGACTCCTCTGACAGGCCTACCCTCAACTAAGGCTGCCTCCATGAGTCTTATCATAGACTTTGAGTCTCTGTCATCAGGTCCTGTGGCTAACACAGTGTACTTAACCTGTCTTTCAACTAAAACGCCGGGATGAAGACAGAAGCCACATCCATGATACCCATTAAACTGAGTGGTGTTCTGAATTTCAGGTCTTGCTCTGGAGTCTACACAGCAGCAGATGCCAACACTTTTGCTATTTAGTTGAATACCATTTTTTCTCCACAACACACCTTTAGAAATGAGTGACCTTGCTTGTTCTGTAAATGGTTTCAGGCAGACTTGCATAGCTGGCTCTTGAGTTCCAAACCATAGACCAGCAAGGATTATATGCTTAAATCTCATTTTGGGGGGCAGTTCATTCAAGTGTAGCTGTATAGGCCATATAGAGAATTTTGAAGATTTGTATAGGGGACCCTTGAATTTCTGGATTTTCAAGAAGGTTCTGAATCTGTGGTGAAATTGGTGCAATTGAAGCTACCATTATTTAAAGAACTGATGGGCAGGATGGACACTGTGTAATGTTCTGGTCAGTAACTAGTTTTTGTGTTCCAATGTGAGATTTGCAGCCTTTACAGTAAAGATGAAACTCAACTATTACTGAGTTGTTGTTTTTTTTTGAGTACCTTATTAAACATATGTGTGGACCTTGGGACTACTTCATTACCGAAAAGGAAATTAATGAGCTTCAGCAAGTCATCCAGTTGACAGCCAGTAATATTACGTACAGCAGCATGACTCGTTATCAAAAGCAGGGCGTCTGCCTTTGTGTTTGTGCCTGTTGATCTGAGAACTGTGTCCATCCCTGTGTCTGTGCCAAATTTTGTGAAGTGGATCATCTGTCGGAGTTTGAACCTCACTTTCACTATCCGTCTCATCAGATCTTGTATCTTCAGAAGACATGCTGAAAGTGTTCGCATGCAATTCATCCAATCCAAACAAATCTGATATAGCCTCACTCTAGAGAATTATGAAGAGACATTTAGCTTAGTATGGAACTATGCTTTAATATTAATATTTATATTTATTAATATTTTAATATTTAGTGATTGTTAATTTAATGTAAAATGTCAGTTTACAGTAGTAATTGAAATCGCAGCAGAATCGCACCGTGGCGGTGGTAAGGCCATTCTGGATGGCTGTAACTACTGTATGAATTTAATTGCATTAGAAAATAAAATAGACAAAGTGTTATGAAATATTGAAGCTACCTCTGAGTCTAAAGCCAACTCATCAAGGTGGAAAAGGTGCATCGTGTATGTCAGTAGGGGCCTGGCATGAGTATGAGCAGGTCAAGTTTGACTCCGAAGGGTCTCACACCTTTAAAACAAAACAAAAGCCATTAAAACTCAGTAGTACAGTACAGTGTTTATTACATTTTTATGAATGATTTGGTGGTTGCTACTCTATATAGTGTAGCTGCCTCTGAATCTGAAGAGAATTTTTTTATATCCAAAGAGGACTCATCTGAACAGGTCTGGTCTGTGAGGTGTGGTCTGTGTGGGATTTGTTTGTCCCTGTAATGCCTTCCACCTTAAGAATCATACACAACATGCAGTTCAAAATCTGTTACAGTGTGATGTTCGACTAGTCAGTTGTTGGACAATTAGTCATCCACCATGACCCATCCATAACTGACGCTATCTTTGAGTCTTAAGTCAATTCATCTAGGTGCAAAAGTGCTTCAGACGGGTACCATACCATGTCAGAAGGGGTCTGGTATGACTGTGAGCAGGTGTTTGTCTCTGATGGATCTCCCACCTTTAAAACAGTATAAGGGCTTTAAAATTCTATACTATTTTAACATTGTAATGTTTATTACTTAAATTTCAGTCATGCTCATTGCATTTTAAATTGTTTGAACTGTTTCAGCATGACAAGATTGAACTATTATTAGCCGAATAATATACATACATGTCAGAGTTTGTTTTTAATTTTTTTTTTTTTTAGTACACAGTACTGTGAAAAAATCTTAGGCACCCTTTTTTTTTTTTTTTAGTACAAACTTTGTTATAGATTTTTATTTTATGACTTGTACATTATTGATTCAATGCGAGTGTCTGAGGGTGAGGCCTGTAGTTCAGCCTCCGGCCGCTGGGTGGCGCTGTGGGCGCGGGGAGTGAAACGCTGCCGCCGGGTAAAGTGCAACTTCCGCCGCCGGTCAGGCTGCAGCTCCTGCTAGAACAACACATCACTCAGTCAGGTAACTCTCTCATCCTTATTACAGTTAAATCTCCTCAGATCATTTCAGCACAAAGTTAAATAAAGGCTGAGTTGACAGAAGGTTTCCGCTATGTATATATGTGTGTATATATATTTATTTGTTTATATATATATTTTTTTCTTCTTTTATCTCGCGGTAGAAGTAAAAGTTGCTGCTTCATGCTCACTGAGTCTGTTAGCTTCCGGTCCACTGAGGCGCCTGTGCTGGATTATTGTCTCTCAAATGCACCGCAAGAACTCAAAATTATTATCATATGACCTTAAAAACACCTGAGTTTATATCGCAGTGGATTTTAATTAGCAGTGTTAGCTAGCTAGCTTGTTCACGATGCTAACTCATGAGCTAGTTTCCGAGTTACTTTCTGTTTCTGTTTCCTCTGTGTTGTCATTCTGATTTCACACAGCAGCACCTGCTTTCTTTCTCTCTCTCTCTCTCTCTTTCTCTCTCTCTTTCTCTCTCTCTTTCTCTCTCTCTTTTCTGTGTTGTTGCAGGGTTTCTGTAATAAGAAGTCGAGATGGTGAGTCAATCTAAGCCTCAGGCTTCAAGTATCAAGTGTCATTTATTTGTTGTTTACATACCAGAAGGTGTAACTGTCTTCTCTTAAACACTGTGTGTGTGTGTGTGTGTGTGTGTGTGTGTGTGTGTGTAGTCTCGGAGATATGATTCAAGAACCACCATCTTTTCCCCTGAAGGTCAGTATCAGTTATGTACGAGTACCTGATGGCAGTTAGAGTAGATCTTAATGCCACCCATAATCATGGCTGATGTTGTAAAGAACCCAGTTAGTGGTTCTGACAGAAATCCACTTCTTTTCAAGGTTTTAGATAGAATAAGCTAGTGGCATAATAATCTCTGTTCTTGGTTAACGAAATGGTTAATAATCTGTGATTTTGTTAACGAAAGGGTTAATAATCTGTGATTTTGTTAAAGAAATAGTTAATAATCTGATTTTGTTAATGAAATGGTTAATAATCTGTGATCTTATGGAGATCGAGATTGATATTAGAACACTTGCTCAATGCGATGTTTGGCGAATGCTTTTACTGTCGTGGGTTTCTGTCTCTCCCAGGCCGTCTCTATCAGGTGGAATATGCCATGGAAGCGATTGGTCACGCTGGGACCTGTTTAGGGATTTTAGCCAACGACGGCGTGTTGCTGGCAGCGGAGAGAAGAAACATCCACAAGCTGCTGGACGAGGTGTTTTTTTCAGAGAAGATCTATAAACTTAACGAGTAAGTGGCTCAAAACCAGGCTGTAATAAGAAATTACATGCATGTGTTTTTTTTTTTTTTTTAAATATAATGTTTCTTCACTACCAGTCCTGTCAGGGGAGGATTCCAGCAAGAGAATGTGTCAGCTTTAGTCCACGCTTTCACTGAGTGTGCAGTTCAGCTGGAGGTTTATCAGAGTGTCCCAGTGTTGAAAAAGCCACACACAGGTTTAGCTCCGTTCACTGTACAGTCCTGGAAAAAGTGTTGTGTTCTTCTTGGACATGAAGCGCAGAAAACAGTCTCAGAGTCTGTTCAGTTTTATGTTAAATTATATTCGTTAGAGCAGTGGATCTCAACTTTTTTCAGCCTTGGACCCCTAGCATATTCTCACTGATACTTGCCACATGCATCCCCCACGTAACATGTATACATTAATATATAATTATAGTGTATATAAAGTAAAATAATAATATATACACACAGTACTGTGCAAAAGTCTTGGGCACCCTATTTTTTTTAGTACAAATTTGTTATAGATGTTTATTTTCTGAAAACATTTTAGATTCCAAACAGTAGTTTTCCAGCACAAAATTAAATGTTACAGAAAAATGTTTGTATGTCAGTAAAGAAAGCAGCAGATTCCATAAGAGACACTTTTCAGATAAAAACATAATGAAGGCTGCTGGGTTTCGCTGCAGAAATAAGAAGCGAGTCGACAGTCAAAGTCTCCAGAAGAACTGTGGCTGCTTCTGCAAGATGCTCAGTAACACTTCCAGCTCATTTCCTTATAAAACTGCACACACTGCACCTCAGATACTGTTTTATTTTAAAGCAAAGGATCATCACACCAAATATTGACCTTTTTTCATTTATTACTGTTTACTGCTCTTTATAGTATTTTTCCAAATGTAGAAACATTTAGTTTCATTATTTTTGAAGGCATCTTTGCTCTACAGCATTTCTTTGTATGTGCCTAAGACTTCTGCACAAAACTAATATATATATGTAACCGTAATATAAAAAAAATCATAAACCAACCAAATGTCACAGTGTAATAAATTTTCAGTTCAGTATTAGATTTGATATCCTGCCTGCTATTCGCTTTGCTTTAACATTAACATGCTTTAATATTTTTGTACATTGACATTAATATTTCACATTACACACAGACGTACACAATTCACTTTACCCATTAACGTTAAACGACACAATTTTTTTTTGCTTACGTTACACTTAATTTGATTATTACTCTGAGTTATCATTTGTTTATTTAACTCATAAATGCAAACCTTGTGCTAGTAACGACACGGTGAACATGGATCGAGAGCGCTCCAGTACGAGCACGCTAAGCTACGTTAGTGAGAGAGCTGAGAATGCACAGGATTAAGTGTAAAGTTTAATTTATAAAACAGTAAGTCTGTGGCTTTTCTGAAATTTAATAGGCCTAAAATGTGTTTTTAAAGTATATATCTTTTAATATTTAACAAAAATACCACTTTTACATATTTGAAATATTTTTTAGAAACAATCCCACGGACCCCGGGTTGAAAAACACGGCCTTATATTGTACAATATTATTATACAATATTATATTGCCTTATATTGTACAGTAAGGTGCTGATTTTGGTGGGAGTTACTCATTTTATTTTGTCCAGGAAGCTCGTTTTGATTGTTGCTTGATGTTCTGTTCCACCATCATGATGTTTGTTAGATGAGGCACATTAACATCCAATAACTTTGTTTAATCCAATTTTTGGTGCTTTAAAATTGATTTATTTTGATTTTAAGAAAAGAGTTGATTCTCCCTAATTGCGAATCTCCATTTTAAAATATCACAGTAAGTGATTCAGTCATCCAAAACCATCAGCCTAAAAAAGACAGGAAAACGAGCATTTCCACCATTTCTGGTTTAAGTAGAGTAAATTAGCCAGATGTGCTAATCACAAAAACTCAGCTGGATGGTGGATTTTTAAGATACAATGCAGTGATGCACAGTTTAAGAAAAAAAAATTGCATCACATTTTGATATAATCATTTTATAAATCAGTTGTCTGTTCACATGGCCGACGTTTTCACTGTTGATTCAGTTCAGCGTTGAGCAGGAAAAAAGAAAATCAAAAAGAAATCAAAATAGCTTAGCCTATTGAATCACTTTCTAATTATCATCACATTTAAAGTTATTTGTAAAATGTTAGATGAGACACTTCACTGTAGACCTGTTTAATGTTTTTTGGTTCAAAAATTTCGTCTTTTTTTTTTTTCTTCTTTGGCCAAAAAACTGAAATGCAGCTTTACCGAAATTGTTCGGTGCCAATAAATATAGTATATAGTATGATAAATATAGTACACTTATGTTAACTATACACTCACTGACCAATTTATTAGGAACCCCTGTACATCTGTTCATTCATACAAATATCTAATCAGTCTATCATGAGGCAGCAGCTCAGTGCTTAAATGCATGTAGGCATGGGTCAAGAGCATCAAGAGTTAATATTAAGATCAAACTCTCAGAATGGGGAAAAGTGATCTCATTGACGTTAACCATGGCATGGTTGTTCGTGCCAGACAGGCTGGCTTGAGTCTTTCATAAAGTGCTGATCTCCTGGGATTAAATCTGTTAATGAATCAGGTCAAAGGTCTATGATATCTCATATAATCACTCTTTACAACAGTTGTGAACAGAAAAGCATCTCCGAATGCACAGTTACCCAGTTTTACAATCAGGTTCCTAATAACCTGGTCCTTGTGTATGCTCGTCTAATGTTACATACAACATCGAACGTACACTGATAGATTTGATTGCACGTTAACGAACTCAATCCATTCTCCGTTTACCGTGACAGAAAGCGAGACTGCGTGAGACGGCGGAAGGGGGCGGGGCTTCCTGGAAGTGTCTGATAAAATACTGGAGAGTGAAAAACACTTACATAGATCACTTCAGATTCACAAGTCGATGAATCTCTTGTTTTATCAGGGAGAATAAGACCACGCCTTTAGCGAGATAACTCGGCTCAAGTGTACTCCGCGCACAATGCGTAACAGATTGCAGGTCTGGTAGTGTAATATAATCGTCAATAGACGTGACTGGATATCGTGTAGAGATGATAATATTGTTATATCACACAACCCTAAGGTACATTTTCTTTCCGTGTGTTGTTATTTATAATGTCGTTTTGTTGCGTTACAGAGACATGGCATGCAGCGTAGCAGGAATCACATCTGATGCCAACGTCCTCACTAACGAGCTCAGGCTAATCGCACAGAGGTGAGAGAAATCATAACAGGAAAAATATATTAGACCGCTTGTATATGACTAATAGCACTTCTACACTGAAAACAATTTCACTGTGCGTGTGTGTGTGTGTGTGTGTGTGTGTGTGTGTGTGTGTACACAGGTATCTCCTCCAGTACCAGGAGCCCATCCCTTGTGAACAGCTGGTTACAGCTCTGTGTGACATCAAACAAGCCTATACACAGTTTGGAGGTATTTCCTTCACATTTTTGGAGAAACATTACTCTGGTAAATCTTGGGGAAAGCTCGAGGACTGAATGCTGCTGCTGATGTGCTTGTGTTTGTAGGGAAAAGACCATTTGGTGTGTCGCTGCTGTATATGGGCTGGGATAAACACTATGGCTTCCAGCTGTACCAGAGTGACCCCAGTGGAAACTACGGAGGCTGGAAGGCTACCTGCATCGGCAACAACAGCGCAGTAAGTGCGGCTCTATACACCGTGTAGCGTTGTGCTGTAGCAGATGTGCAGGCAGAGTAGGCAGATCCTCCAGGTTTCTAAAAGTAAGACTAAGGTAAGTCTATAATGTGTTTTTCTATCACCTGTGAGCAGAGGTGAGTAGAGTCGCCAAAAACTGTACTCACGTAAAAGCGTTGTTACTTTAAAATATTCATTACTCGAGAAGTTTCCGAAAGGCTGATTTTCTTCATACTTGCGTGCGTATGTCGATTGCCTGAAGCGTGCAAGGTGAATTCCTGCCACAGCTCATTTGCATTTAGTGACGCCCACAAAACCCCATAAAAGGACAAGTGCACATTCAGCTGGGAGCACGAAATGAACGATCACGGTAAAGACAGAAACTCAGAAGTGGAAGTTATTTTGACTTTCGTCTATGCCAAAAAAATGTTTAATAATATATAATATTAATAACAGGAAACGAGCAGTAAATTTTCTGTCATCTGAAGCATTTGTTTATGGTTTGTGATCATGCACAGACAGACAGACAGACCGTCTCATCCTCTGTTTATACGGCGCCATTTCATTTGTCAAAATTGAATGATTACTTTTATTTGATTATTTTATTTACTTTTATTTAATTTTTTTTTACATTCTTTAATTAATGCCATTAATATAAAACGACTTGTTTTAACAAAATGTTCTCGATGGTGCTCTTAGTCCCTGACCTAGTGAACGAGCATTAGGATGTGTTTTTGACTATAAAGCATTTCTGTAAGTGGCTCTGTATAAGAGTATCTGCTAAATGCTGTAAAAACGTAATAAAAATAAACAGTTTAAACTCGACAGGATATTCCAGATAAAAAAGTGCAGTAATCCGCGCAAATGATATGATGTAAAGTCGATCAAGTCTAGATTTACATTAGACTTATTTTTTTTGTGTGTAAATTTACACACACTCGAGCATGACTAGGCGACAAAACTTTTTTCCGAAATTACAGGATTTTCATGATCAAATTTCTTGTGTAAACGCTTGTACAAACAATTTATGAATAAATCTATTCGTATCCAGCTTGATAAATGCAGTAGAATGTCATCTAATATATTTATTAATATATTCACTGAACTATTCTGGGCACTAAACTGAACTATTAAGGCAGTAATGTACACTTACCAAGTGCTTCATATGGAGCTACTGATCTTTTTCAAAGATAATCACATAGATAGTAGTTCAATACAGCTTAGTTTCTTAACTAAATGCTTATCAATCCTGCTGCACTTTGTGTTATTTAGCACATTCAGCCATGGATATATAAACTAACCATTAATGCATGATTGAACTTTGATACACATAAATTGATCTAACCACCCAATCGTGGGGCCGCAGTGCATAAAATCATGGAGATATGGGCCAGCAGCTTCGGGTAATGTTCACATCAACCATCAGAATGGGGAAAATTGTGATCTCAGTGATTTTGACTGTGGCATGGTGCCACACGGGCTGGTTTGAGTATTTCTGTAACTGCTGATCACAACACAGCGATCTCTAGAGTTTACTCAGAATGGTGCAATAAAGAAAAGACATCCAGTGAGTAGCAGTTCTGCGGAATTTGGCGCCAACAGCATGAATCAGCATGAATCCATGGACCCAACCTGCCTTGTGTCAACAGTTCAGGCTGGTGGAGGTAGTGTAATGGTGTGGGGAATGTTATCTTGGGAAACTTTGTGCTCATTAATACCAATCAATCATTGCTTGAATGCCACAGCCTATTTGAGTATTACTGCTGACCACGTGCATCCCTTCATGGCCACAATTTATCCATCTTCTAACGGCTACATCCAGCATGATAATACACCATGTCACAAAGCAAAAGTCGTCTCAAACTGGTTTCATGAACATGACAATGAGTTCAGTGTTCTTCAGTGGTCTTTCTTGAAAAGTGAAAGATCTGAAAAATCTGCAGGAATTGCCTGATGCAATCCTGCCAACATGGACCAGAATCTCAAAGGAATGTTTCCAACATCTTGTGGAATCCATGCCATGAAGAGCTGAGGCTGTTTTGAGAGCACAGGGAGTCTCTACCCAGTATTAGTGTAGTGTTCCTAATACAATGCTCAGTGAGTGTAGATTCATTTACATTGAGCTTGAAAAAAATTATTATTTTAAGCTTCAGCTTATGAGCAGCATTAGGAATCTTTTCCTCATCAGTTTTAAAGTGGAGCCCACTATCTCTGCACACAGACAACACTGCAAAAACCTCGAAGGAGAAACGTGAAATTCTTTACAGTCTTAAAACTTTAATCTGTATTTTGCTAGAAACAAAAAATGCCATCAAAAAGGTAATACTTAACTGTTCCAGAGCTGTTGAACCTCTCATTCCAGATTTATTCCCTCTTTGCTGTTATAATAAGCTCCACTCTTCTGGGAAGGCTTTCCACTAGATGTTGGAACGTGGCTGTGGGGATTTGTGTTCATTCAGCTACAAGAGCATTAGTGAGATCAGGCGCTGATGTTGGTGACGAGGTCTGGGGTTCAGTCGGTGTTCCAGTTCATCCCAAAGGTGTTCAGTGGGGTTGAGGTCAGGGCTCTGTGCAGGACACTCGAGTTCTTCCACTCCAACCTTCACACACCATGTCTTCATGGAGCTCGCTTTGTGCACAGGGGCATTGTCATGCTGGAACAGGTTTGGGCCTCTTAGTTCCAGTGAAGGGAAACTGTAAAGCTACAGCACACAGAGACGTTCTATACAATTGTGTGCTTCCAACAATATGTGGGAAGGCCCATATATGGGTGTTATGATCAGGTGTGCACAAACATTTGGCCATATGGTATAGTAATAATATTTATTACACCACAGCACTGTTGAATTCTCAATTCTAATTGGTCAGAAGGTGTTGATTCATTTGCTACAACAGGAGCTCTGACAAGGGTTCCAGCTGCAAGGTTTATATGGTGGAGCACAAACAGTAAAATTCAAAAAGTAAAAGTGTGAATATGTCCTTATGAATTTAAACACAGCTGCTGAGTCTAATGTGACGCGTGTGTGTGCGTGTTCGTGTGTGTGTGTGTAAAAACAGAATTAAAAAAAATTCTATTCAATCTTTTTTTTTTCTTCCATTTTTTCGAGCTAGTTTTGTTGGTGTTACAACATAAGAGCAGAAAATACTGTTCAGAGCAAACCACTTTTATTATTATGATTTATTTTGTTTATGTGCCTTGCTAATAGCACTGTATTTTAAAAATGGAAAAAAATTAAAGCTAGCAAGTTTGTGCTTGTAACAGTACTGGGTTTTCATTAAAACCACTTTGTTTAAACAGTTCAGAGCTAACTAAAGACTTTCAGTGATTGCTTATTATCCTTAATCTGTAATGTATAGCACTGTAAATGAATACTTAGTTCATTGGGAAGTGTTGGCCAGTAGGGGGTGTGGGATCATCAGCGATGTCAGTCAGAGTGTTCAAGAACATTCTGTCCCAATCAGTGGAAGCTGAAACATGCATCTTGACTGATTCTGAAAGCAGTTTTATTACACTCTTGTTTTCTGTTAAAATCATTTAACTGTTGCCAGAGTATTGTTTCTTAATATTAAGAAAAAAAATTCAACTACTAAATAATATTTCTGGACATGTGTGTGTGTGTGTGTGTGTGTGTGTTGTAGGCTGCTGTGTCAATGCTGAAGCAGGACTTTAAAGAGGGAGAGATGACGCTCTCTGCAGCTCTCGCTCTCGCCATTAAAGTGCTCAACAAGACCATGGACGTCAGCAAGCTCTCTGCAGAGAAAGGTGTGTGTGTGTGTGTGTGTGTGTGTGTGTGTGTGTGTGTGTGCGTGCGTGCGCGCATGAAGGAATGGAATGGAAAATACTCAGATACCTTAGACTAGTTAATTGAGATGCCTGAGAATTCATTATGCATAGCCGTGGCTTTAGACCTGTCTGAACCCAGACATGCAGCTCTGTAGATATTTCAGGTGGTGTAACAGTGTCCTGTGTTTCCTACTGTATCTATAATGTATGCGTAAAATTAATAGTTTATGCCAGTCGCCATGTTTAGCCTATATTCTCTCCTGTTAATTCCACGCCTCCCTCTTTTGCGTTCGTCTAGTTGAGATCGCCACGTTGACGCGAGAGAACGGTAAGACCAAAATCAAGGTCCTCAAACAGAAAGAGGTGGAAGAGTTGATCAAGAAGCACGAAGCAGAGGAGGCCAAGGCGGAGAAAGACAAGAAAGAGAAGGAACAGAAGGAGAAAGACAAATGAGAAACCTGCACTTCTTCTTTTCTAAAATCCAAAAAAAAGGGGTTTGACTTCACAGTGTACCACTCAGTCTTGTCTGTATGTCTACTTTTTTCTTTAATAAACACAACACAGTGATCAGTGTCTAGATGGGTCATGGCTGCTCTGAGTGTCGTAACGCTGTTTAAAGGAAAAATATGAAAAGAAGTTATTATTAAGCACTAAAAGCAGTGTGTGTATTTAACTGATGCGTCTAAAATATCTGGGATTAGTTGCTAATGGACCAGGGATCTCTTTTATCCAAATATTCATAGAACAAGTGAGGAATTCGTGAGGAAGAACCTGAACGCAATGGCCGTTGGTAAATCCCACACATTCTGAATTGCTCTGCTCGTTCATAGCCAGACTCATTCCACATCGCCATTACCAAATTGCCATATATGGTAAACAACTTCTCTTTAAAAAGTCGAGTAGACTTTGGCAAGAGTAGAAATGCTACTGTTGCACGAAGTAGAGTAAAACAAAAATGTTATTTTTTTGTTTTGGCACATTCAAGAAAAGTGGTTTTTCTGGGAACCTTTGAAATCTTTGAAATGTACCCGTGGTTAAAACCCACAGAGATCAACTAAAATGAAATCGCCACTCTCGGCAGTCAGTCTTCTGATGTGTATTATATACCATTTAACTGTGTTTTTCTTCTGTGCTACCATTCTGCAACATGTGCGCCCTGAAATCAGTAAGAAACACCTGATGAATCACAATCACGTGTGCACTGACGGTTGAAAAATAAGCCTCCTGATCTGTAACTCTTCAGATTCAGTGATACGTAATGAATAGCGTCTAGCAGAACAGCCTGTCTCATGTTCGTCAGGAGGAATTAGATCAGTGAAGGCTGAGAGTGGTTTTATTTGGAATACAGCTCGAGTGGAGATTAGTCGCTGACTCTTGCTGGGTCTGTTTGCTGCTGAGCCGCTCAGGACAGCATGCCACTCTCTCAGTAATAGTAGATGTTCCAGAGACCTTCACAAACTAAAGCGTGTTATATAAAGCCACTGAAAATTTAAAGATCAGATGGCACACTCTCTCTCTCTCTCTCTCTCTCACAATCTCACACTGTCCTGGCTAGAAACACGAACGATTGCACAGTAACCCAGCAACATGGGTTCAGTGTGATGTAACTGCTATGGACGGATGAGTTAATGTTAAACACATGACTCCATTAGAATAACAGCCGGCCAGGCCTCCTCCCCACCTGGTAACCAGGTCACGTACACGCCATAATGACCACTGGCGCATAAAAGGTTAAGTATTTGAAATGCAAGGCATTCAGCACAGATGTGCTTGTCCAGCGCTCCTAAAATAGCAAGATCAGAGGCCCGTGCTCTGCTTGCAACGAAGCTGTGTGTGTGTGATCTGATTGGATGTCCATGCTGTCTCCTTGCCAGGAGATCAGAGACTCCTCTGACAGCGGCAAACAGACCCAGCAAGAGTCAGAGCAAAGCAGTGGTGTACTCCTTAGCACTCTATAGCAGCCTTGTGCTACAACTACAACACTGTTCTTCGATTATAGTCACATTCTCCTATTTTACAAAAGCACACTCTAACTCTAACACTAACTCTTTCTGGCATTGAATCCAGTCAGTAAAATGAAGTGAAATCGTTAGATGTGGGTAAATGAGTAGTTTTGTAATGAAGACACCCATAGAGATCACATTTTATATTTTATTCAGACAAAAAAAAGAAAGAAAGAAAGAAAGAAAGAAAAAGGGTCTGGGTATACAAGTGTCCTTAAATTTTTTATTTTTATTTTTTATTACTGTAAACAAAATCCTAATCTACAAAGAAAAATCAAGACACAAAAAATAATCAATCAATCAATGCAGATAGACAAAAATAAAATCTCCAAAGCTGAAAAGAAACTTACTATATAACAGCTTATTGTCATGGCTCAAAGTTAACTCTATAAATGTAAGATTTACTGTATATACACATGCAGAACCCAAAAGTCCCAGAGATGGAGCCCAAGCACGGCTTGCCCTTGGCTTCCACAGGCCTGACCGTGTTCAGGTCAGGAGATCAGAATGCTCCAGCTATGGGGAATGTATTGAGACTCATCTACTGTTTATTGTTTGTCCTGACTGCATGAGGTCAACCTCAAGCCTGAATGGAGCTACTCTAATTTTAAAGGTGAAAATGTGTGAGCTTTAGGGTGGGGGGGGAACCATTTTCTTTGGCAACTGTCTCAATTTCAAGAAATACAATAAAGAAAGACAGCTTAGTAGTGTGAGACATCTCTGTTGCGATGTACCCACAATGCTAAAGTGCGTTTGTTAGAGAGAGGATAGAGCCACGTTTATTTATCCGACTGGTGAACACTAAAACGGTGCAAACTTAAATCCAACTTAAGTAAGACTGGTGCAGAATAAAACAAGGTTGAGGAAATATACAAGGACAAGGGATGATTCTGAAATAGCTCGAGTCAGAGACCTCTCTTGCTTCTCATTATCAGTTTAAGTGCCTGCTTAATTGCTTTTCTATTGGTAGAATCATGAGCATTATTTTAAAAATGTGTACTCAAAATGTCTCAGTCTACACCTGATCCTACTCTGGGCTAAATCTGAACTGAACTACATTAAAAGGGTTGTAGCTTCATATAAACCCCAGAATCAATCAGATTGGACCCCTGTTATGGAGCACCATAGACCCGATATTAATAAATCATATATCGTCATTAGCTTTACGTAGCCATTTACCACATTACTGCGAATAGCTTTGAGCAATCCTACAGATTATTTAACACTATTGCGTATATTCATTAAGATTCCCAGAATATGCAGGGCAAGTTTCACCCTTGATTGTTGTATGAGCTGTGGAGACTTGATCTACTCTGAAATGTTTTGTGATGCAAAATAAGGAATGGTGACCAACAGAACAGTGAGAAATGTAAAACACAAGGAGTAACAAAAAAAAAAAAAAAATCATTCCTGTGCTGAATTATGACCCTGAAGCGGAATGGCTTACGATCTATTAACGAAGTCTTTCCCTTATATGATTCCACTCGTAACTATATCCTGTCTAAAGCAGGCCGCACATATAAGGAATATAGACTTGGTGCAAACTAACAGAGGATGCGCTGTATGTTGCTTGTAGCACCAACTAACCAGGGATGTCAACCAGTCTGTAGGATCCGTTCTCCATTCCTACTCCTCCGGCCCCCACTTTATTTAAAAGTTTTAATGAGGATGGGGTTAAGTAGGCAACGTTGTGGAGGAGGGCAAGGAGAAAGAGCAAGAAGGTCTAGCTGGGATCAAGGGGGCTTTTTCAGAGCATGACCACTCATTCCTCATCAGAGCTGCTGTTGTCCATAGAGTAGACCATGAAGAAGAGATCGGGCCGGGTCGGCACCAGAGGGTGACCGGGCTTCACAACCTCAAAACCCATGTAGTGGAAGGTCTTCGTGATGGACACTGCAACGTACACACACACACACACAAAGATCAGATCAGAAAACACAGCTTGATGTTGAGTTTTTTTTTGTTTGTTTTTTTTTGCCATGACAAATTTCTAACTTCTGATTCAGCAAGAAAAAAAAAAAGTCTTACATCGATCCTCCCTGGTTTTGTAGAACCACAGGAACACATAGCCGACTTTGAGACTCTCCTCTGCAAACTCCAACAGACTGGTGAGACTGGAAGCACACAGAGGGACACGGATGACGCACTGGCAGTTTTACATAATCCCCATCTTACATAATGCAGAGGCAGCTGCAGCAGAGCTAATTTAGCCCCTGGCTAACTGATAGTGGCCTTTTCAGCTGCACAGAACACGCCACAAAGGTGACTGTGAACGCTGAATCACTGCTGGCTGTGTGACTTGTTCTCTAATCAGCAGAATCTCATTAGCATTACTGTTCACGAAGGAGACAAAGCTGCATTAATGCAATGACTCAGGTAGCTGAGCTGAAGGCTGTAACCTCAACACTGGGTCAAACTCATTCAACCAGAGACATGTCAACTGACATTTATTTACCGTCTTCTAGTTTCAGTATATTTTAACCAAAAAAAAAAAAAAAAAAAAAGCATACACTTTTCCAGAGACCATTATAGACACTTAAATAATAAATGCTCCCTATGCTGAAAGACCAGAATCCCAGTTTGAACATTATGCATGCTGTATGAATGATTTTTTTTTTAAATTCATCCTTCCAGTGGTAAAGGCAGTGTAATTGTGTTGTGCGTACCCCTCTTTGCTGCCGTCCGGCAAAGCTCCGCTGGGGATCTCCAGATAAAGGCAGTTGGCTGCCAGCACCGTGTCCCAGCAGGAGAAACGCCGCTCACTCAGCTTGTACTGGAAGTGCAGGATCGAGGGGGTTCCACTCACCGCACCCGACCGAGTCACCGTCAACCTGTCGTCCTGAACGGCACAGCAAAACTGTAAACCTACACCTCTGTACCGTGTCACTAGGAATACATCTTCCTGTAGCAATATTTACATAAATAATGCAGTTGAAACAAGAACGTGTCTCAAAAAAATTAAGCTCTTGTTTGGCTAAACCTAGTCAGCATCTGCTTTAACAATAGGCCCTTTCACAGGACAAAGCGTGTGTGTGTGTGAGTGTGAGTGTGCACGTGTCAGACACAGGTGTAAATGAGCGGTATGATCCTCTGAGCACCCCCAGGCCAGTCACATGTCTGACCTACAACCATGCATTAACATACACACACGTGATGGCCACCCACAGGAACCTCAAGGCATGTGAAGTCACTGTACATCGCAAAGGTGAGTGTGTGCATACGTGCACGTGTGTGCTTGAAAAAATCTTATTAATAATTTTTTAATCAGATCTCCATCTCCCAGCTAAAGTATGTTGAGCTAGGCTGAATCCTGGAGTGTAGAAGTCACTCAGATAAGAAAAATTACATATTAAATTGAATTTAGGTCTGAAGTAACCTCAGCAGCTAGGCAAAAAAATTTGTAAAATCAGGGTACCAAGTGAACGTTGGTGAAAAAACAGTTGTACTGTGAGGGAAACGTGGGGGGAAATAAAAAGTATCTGTTCAAATTTATAATTTTTTTTTTTGAAAAACGACAAGATATTAAGAACCAAATGTGATGTGGTGAGTGCGCGATCAAACAGCTGCTCATAAGATATAAAATAGTTGGACGCAGTAATAAAGGCAAAGGCAAACCCTATTAGTGAATATTTATTTCACACTCAGAAAGAGAAATGCAAACTTTTATACCTGTGGCACTTTGATTTTTCTATAATGACATCTTGTACACTATAATCACCAGTTATTTTACATAATAATGAAAGAATATTTGTGAAATTGAACACTAAAAAGGTGAATGAGTTAGTTAGTTAGTTGCCAGGCCCATGAGGTGCTTTGCATCTAAAATTTATATCCCACCCATACGATTGCGTGTGTGAACGTCAAATCTATTTAGTAGATTTAGTAGTATTGGTAATCAGTACTTAGTTTACATCAGGGCACAATAATCATTCTGACTGAGCTGAGGTATCCATCTCCATGTGTGTGTGTGTGTGTGTGTGTGTGTTACCTTGTGAAGAGGTACACTGAGAGGGAGATCCCTTCCGGTCCCTCGCCCACTCGGGATCTTCGTTAGTGGGTGAGGGGCATCAGGAGCACCACAGAGGCCCTGGAGCCTGCTGCCTGGAGCAGTGCAGTCTGGAGCCCACTAGAGAAGCGCTAGATAAAACACACACAACAATTCTGTCTTAACACTTTAGAAGACAATATATGGCCAGAAGTTTGTGGACATCTGAGCATCACACCCATATGCAGTCCCTTCCCCAAACTGTTGCCACGAAGTTGTAAGTACACAATTGTACAGAATGTCTTTGTATGCTGTAGCTTTAAGATTTCCTTCACTGGAACTAAGAGGCTCAAACCTGTTCCAGCATGACAATGCCCCTGTGCACAAAGCGAGCTCCATGAAGACATGGTGTGTGAAGGTTGGAGTGGAAGAACTCGAGTGTCCTGCACAGAGCCCTGACCTCAACCCCACTGAACACCTTTGGGATGAACTGGAACACCGACTGCACCCCAGACCTCCTCACCAACATCAGCGCCTGACCTCACTAATGCTCTTGTAGCTGAATGAACACAAATCCCCACAGCCACGCTCCAACATCTAGTGGAAAGCTTCCCAGAAGAGTGGAGCTTATTATAACAAGAAAGGGGGAATAAATCTGGAATGAGATGTTCAATAAGCACACATGGGTGTGATGGTCAGGTGTCAAACATTTGGCCATACAGTATAGTATAGTAATAATATTTATGACACCACAGCACTGTTGAATTCTCAATTCTAACTGGCCAGAAGGTGTTGTTTCATTTGCTATAACAGGAGCTCTGACAAGAGTTCCAGCTGCAAGGTTAATATTAATGCGCTTGTTCTAATGTCATCATTCCTACAGTGGTGGAGGTGCTTCCTCCTAGATACATGAAGCGTGCTTTTCGAACTGCTGCTCATCCTGCATCAGAGGGCAGTGTAACAGTCGGAGTGCTATCTGCCCTCTTCCACATACACAGACGCCATTGGATAGAGAGATATTAGTGATGCCATCCTTCCCACAGACAAAGCGAGGCCAGTTTTGGTTCCTTGGCTCCTGGTCATAGATGGCTGTAGCATCATTGGGATTCAATCTCGCGATCTCTGGGAGATAGTGCAGGCAGATTTTTGGTTGTGCTACATGGGAGCCTATAGTAACCACTTACACAAGGATTCTCTACATAAATGGATGAAAATAAATGCATAATCATTGATATGATGTAGTTTTGTGTGAGGAGATGTTTGTTTAACATTTATGGGCAGACTCTCCAGCATCAGCACTTTGTAACAGTCAGGCTGTCCCTATACATTTTCAGGCACTGGAAAGTCCCTGAACTAACTACAAGAGAGAGGGGGGAAAAAAAAGGAAAGGCTGGTGCGGAAACTACGGGTTACAGCTGCTGTAATGCAAGTGATTACAGGAACTAGCTTGGACGTTCCACAACATTAAGATATTTTAATAAATAAAAATTTTTTACAGAGTCAGCACTGCAAACTGACACACACATGTAGCCTATCATAACTATGATGCCCAGAATGCCTCTGCATTTTGTTTAAGCATTGTCTCAAAATTCTTCATGTCATCTTCCTAGTTTGTCTCTCTTCACTTGGATCACTTTCCCTTTGCCTTATCAGGCGCCCTGATGCCCTATGAACACCTGCGCTGTGCTCCGAGTGTGAAAACTCGTCCAGATTGCTGCTATCACACAGCACAGTAGCATTAACAATAGGCCTCCTGATAAGGAGCTGGAGTACTTTGCAGCACACAAACATAACTACAGACCAGCATGAAGTAACCTAATGTCAGACATTTAGGCTAGAAATCAAGGAAATGAGTCTGAATGTTTTTGCTGAATGTTCAAACAGGAAGAACAGCAGGAAGTCACGCTACAGAAAGTTTGTTTGTCTTTGCTTTTTTTTTTTCCCGAGCCCACTACTGATCATGCTCAGTATGGAGTGGATTAATCTGATCCTTTCTGCTTAGCAGGAACCCGGATGTTTCACTTTCTATCAGGCAAACACCTCATGCTCAGGTGCGAAGAGGAATTGAGAGCATAGTGCTGGCGCTAGGTCGAGATACACAGCGCAACCAAGCGCGTGATCTGTAAACATGTCTCGGAATAGCACGCTGTCCCGGTGGTTTGGGTTTCAGCTCTGGATTCGCAGAAAAGCAAAGCAGCTTCAACTGTGTTTACCACCAGATGCTTTATAAAGTTGTTTATTCGGGCAGTCTAATGCCACCAACACCACTCAAGGGCCTGTGGAACATGTGGAAGAAAAGCAAATTATAATTTGAATGATTTATTATGCATCAACCTGACTGCATCCCTTTTGTCCGAAAAGATGCCAAACTTTTTTTTGGCTGTGTGCTGTGTGAGGCAAGTGCAAATTGAGGAAACACTTTGTTGTTTGGTGCTTGTTTTGGAGGAACGAGAGCCAGGCGAGGAAAGGGAGGAGCTGCACTTTTGATACCCTGGCAACCGGACAGGTAGCCACGACGACCCGATGTGCATAGAGAAGAGATGAGATCGATGAGGTGAAAAACAAACTCATTATGCTGTGTAGCATCACCTGATCTTTCAGCTGATCCTTGCTTTAGTGCTTTAGTGATTTTCAGTACCCATTGTGGCGACAGATCATGTGCTCTTAAAACTGCATGCTTCAGCTGGTGAGGTTGTGATGGCTACGTGGGGAAAAAAAATTCTAATATTTGTCACATTGGTAGTAAACCATAAAGAGTTTAGAGCACCTAATTTGCACTGTTTTTCCATGTTGCCTATTATAGAGCTGCGTGTGGCTGTGAGTGAAATGCCAGCTTGTTTTGAAAGCCAACACTCCTCACCCTCTGACATTCTGACTCCCGCCTTCCCTCAGCAGTGCTAGTTCAACACTTTACACAGACTTGTTCCAAACTCTGTCTCTGCTTATAGCCTCCCACTTTACAGTAGGAAGATAGCTGAGAAACTAAAGCAGCGGAGAGATATAGAGCCAGATCGCAAAAATGTTTCCATCATGTACGTCATCAGACTTGCTTTTTCGTCAATGTATTTGTCAAAGGATTATAAAAGAAAACAGAAAGCAAGCCACCATGGCGGGAAGGGGCACAATCAAATGCTGAGGTGAGGTCATGCAAACTCAGCAGCCGAGAGGACTCGTTAAAGGATTTCTGATTAACAGATCACGTTTAAAATGTGAACCAAGTACTCAATATGCTTCATTGTTTGTGCAAAGGTTGCATGTCCGACAAGGCCACATTTGAAAGAGAAAGACACAGAGGGGGCAGTCAGACAGCCAGGAAAGGTTCAGCTCCAAAACAGGAAACCCAAAAGTCTTCCAGGAAAATGGGGCTCAACTGCGGCAGCTGGGTTGCCAACCTCTAACGACTGCGATAATATTGTCAACATATTCTCAACATACAACAAGCACTTCCTGAATTCAAGTGATTTAAAAAAAAAAAAAAAAAAAAAGTCCTAGTCCTAGTCCTGAACTCATCCAAATCTGAGAAGACACAGGATGGACAGGAGCGCTGAATCCTTTACAGATTCCATAGAAATTATTTACAGATCTCAGGCATTGGGCCAAGTCACAGGACTCTGCGAAATGCAGAGTGTGCTCTGTGTGAAGGAACAGGATGGAAATGCGAACCATCTGTGTTAAGGTTATAGCTGGCAGCAAAATATTTCTTGGTTTTCTACAGATAGTCAGAAATGCACAAGGACACCTCACATAGACGTCAATAGGCTAAATCCTGTTAAACAATAAAACTCATAGCTTTGAACTTCCTGTGCTACAAAACTGTACATAAATTATATAATCGAATGTTCAAGACATGTTTATGGAGTAGTCATCTAATGTTTTAGAGACTGTGTCCCTTCTATGTCACTGGGGCAGTATTTACAATGGTATGTCTTTTGTACCTGTATTATGTATCTTTCACCTGAAAATGTGAACATCACTGGATATTACAGACCCATTACAGAGTGTATGAGAGACAATCAAAGCTGATCAGACACAGTGAGATGTTTTTTCTAGACCGAATCAAGTATCCAAGCATAAAAACATGTAAATTGCAACCACAGCGCCAAGGAGCAACCATGTTATGCAATCCCGAGTCACGATAAGGTGACAGGACCATAAGGTGACAGGACCACAAGAAAAACAAAAAAAAAAACCTCTTGTACCTGTTGGAAAGGAAGCAGCATAAACATCCATCTATCTATCCATCCATCCATCTAACTATCCATCTATCTATCTATCAATCAGCCAAGCCAGATCTGGCACATCACCATTTTCCTGTTATCTGCCTCAGCTTAATAGAGATAGTATACATTTCCACCTTCATCTAGAGGAAGGCAGTGAAACATGACGTCGTCTGTGGGACATTCAGGAGTCACGAATGCGCAAAACAGTGTCTGATGTGACGCGTCTATCATTTTGAAGCTGAGAATAGCATCAGCTGATCCTCCTCTCCTCTGCAGTCAGCACCGTTCTGTGCTCTTCCTGCTTAAGACAGATTAATCCGAAAGCAATCCCTGATATCTCACTGTCTCCGGACAAGATTAAACCGCAAGCCTGAGAGACCTGAGAGGACTGTATTCTACGGTTTGTAGTATGCTGTGAATTACTGGGACACTCAGAAATGGATGATGGAGGCAGAGAAGAAAAAAAAAAAAGATTATTATTATTATTATTATTATTATTATTATTTGATGCTTTAGTCTCTAAGACAGATCCTTCCCTGTTGATCAGGAATAATGATTTGTTATCTCAGTGAGTGAATGTCAGGAATATCATGGCCTGTAATAGAGAAAAACACCACCAACAACAGGCCAATAACAGCCTGCACACCTCTCAGTGATTATTACAGAAGTCATAAGACATGCAGCCAGTGATTTCTGACATTCAGCATGAGTAATAAGTTGTTAATAAATGATACAAATCTCCTTATAGTATAACTAGGACAAAATGAGCTCCTTGTCCTCTCACCTCTCCTCTGTGTTGCGCATGGTCTCCTGAGAAGCAAACAAAGTCCTGTCTTTTCTCTGACAACCAAAACAGTAACTATTCAGCAGGAGCTCCACTGAGTAATTCACCATCCGTAACCCAGTCCGACCTCAGGGGAATGCTGTGTCAGCTGGAGTGAGGACCTGTTTATGCACAGCTCGGTCACAGACCTGCAGCACTCTCACTGACCGGAGACAAGCTGGGGCTGTGTGTGTGTGCGCTTTTAAAGGCCGCCCCAGTGCATCATGGGAGAAGAACCAGGCTCCAGGAAGGAGCCGTGAAGTTGCTTAGTTACGAGTTCTGCTGATGAAATGCTCCAGTTAGCAGCACAACGCTATTAAAACCGTGTTTACATACTCAAAACCCTTCAACGTTCAAACGAATATGTGCTGAAAGGCCTTAAAGTATTATAATATATAAAAATATGTTATAACATTTCCTTTGAGTAGGCACGTTATAGATCATAGAAGTGCACTGTATATTTAGTAGAAATTTTGGAATCGAGTCCGATTCTGATTCAAAGTGATGGGAGTCGATTCCAAGAGTCGATTCCACAAAGTAATTTTGCTCTATTCTGATTCAAAGTGATGCGAGTCGAATCCAAGAGTCGATTCCACACTATAATTTTCTCGATTCTAATTCAAAGTGATGGGAGTCGATTCCAAGAGTCGATTACCCACAGTAATTTTCTCTATTCTGATTCAAAATGATGGGAGTCGATTCCACACTATAATTTTCTCGATTCTGATTCAAAGTGATGGGAGTCGAATCCAAGAGTCGATTCCACACTGCAATTTCCACGATTCTAATTCAGAGTGATAGGAGTCGATTCCAAGAGTCGATTCCACACTGTAATCTCCTTGTATGTTTGAGCACAAATATCAAGTCATTTTTATTTATTTTCATGAAGGGTGCCAATAATTCTGGAGGGCACTGTAGATGCGTACCTTTGCCTCGGGAACTGTAAATATTTGGTTAAGACAAAAACTGCCACAGTGCTAATGGTTTCAATTCCTCATGAAATTGAAAAAGATACTGTCATGAGTATTGTATGTACACATTTTCCTAAAATCTTTCCTTATTTTTTAGAGTTGGCAGAATTCTAAAGGTGACCACTTCATTTGTGTTTGCACAGTTTGAGTGCCTGGAGATGGGTTATGTAAGGCTAGAGATGGAAAAGACCATCTGCCAAGTGGATTAATAGATTAGTAACAGGACACCAGGCTGGTGATCTGATCCTGGCAGAGCAGGTTCAAGGTTTATACTGACCTTCTAACAGAACGTGCCATCAGAGAATTTAATAAAACCTCCAGACAGAATCATTTTAGGTTCTTCAGCTTGTTTGTGAAGAGTGAGAACTTTCATTTTGACATTCAGGTCCCTTTCAGAGAGTTAATAATATTTCTTCTACTGGTAAACATTTTAGGAAAATGTGTACATACAATACTCATGTCAGGATCTTTTCAATTTCATGAGGAATTGGTATATTTTATGAAACCATAAGCACCATGACAATTTTTGTCTTAACCAAATATTTATAATTCCTGAGGCAAAGGTACGCATCTACAGTGCCCTCCAGAATTATTAGCACCTTCATGAAAATAAATAAAAATGACTTGAAATTTGCGCTCAAACATACACGGCCCAAACTGGCAAAATATTACGCTTTTAATGACCTTAACAACAAATCATTGGTCAGGAAATTAATCAAGAATTAAACAAATAGATAAGGGAAGTTAGTATGTGAGCTTTTCCCTTTAGTTTCTTTAAATGTTTAAGTCTTGTGGTCCTTGATGGGCTGCATCAGGTGCGGCAGAAAACCACATAATCACTAATCTTTTAAGAAAAAAACATCCCAGAAGATATTTTTGGAAAATTTTGTACACCCAGACATGTGTTAGTTTGAATTTTACATCAAACATTTTAATCATTATCATGATTTTACCTTTGTGTACAAGAAGACTATAGAAGTGAATTTCCCTGTTTCTAGCTTTTCCCCAAACAAACAGTTCACTGCAGCAAAAGGAAACCAGCAAGTGGAGGCACAGGAGCTCTCAGGAGTGCATCTGTTTCATTCCTGCTCATTTTCTGACCAATTTGTGACTTCATTTGTTGTTAAGACCATTAAAAGCTTAATATTTGGCGTTTTGGACTTGGCCCATTTTTTTTTGCCAGGATAGTAAATGCATGGGAAACGTGCACTTATAATGCAGTGTTTATCTTCCAAAACTTTCCAATCTGCAACTCATATATTTTTATATTATGAAACTCTTTCTTACGTAAACCAATAAAATGTCTGACAGCCTAATTGTGCTTTGGTGAAAAACACACACTCATTTTCTCTGCCACACCCTTGTTGTGATTTCTCCAGTCAAGGCTTTTAGTGCAGCCACTGGAAATAAGAAACCACAACATACTAAAGCCTATAATACACACAAACAATTTGCTTATAGTGGTTTATCTCAACGTCAGTATAAATCATGTGGGAAAATGCTGATGTAAGCCTTCCCTTGCTTTTGAATGCACTCTTGTTGATTCTATCCGAACTAATCTCTAATACAGTTTTCATGTACACTTACTGCAAATCTGCTATAAACGTCTCAGAGAAATCTGACTCTGACTCTGACACTGACGTAAAGCTTTGTGCCAGCATAAAACCACACGTCTGTGTGTCTAGTCTTTCTTCTCCACTTCTCCAATCAGTTCATTTAAAAAACTTTTATCCCATTTTACCCACTAACCAATTCAATTTAATTTAATTTTATTTGTATAGCATGTTTAAAAATGGACATTGCCACAAAGCAGCTTTACAGAAAATTTACCAGCGCTCCCCTATCATGCTACATCACAGAGCAGCTAAACATTTCTTGGAGGAAAGCGCTATCTGCCCTCTTCTACATACATGAGCTTATAGACACCTATGATTGGTTAGTGTCTGCCTGACTGACAGGGGAGAAAGTTACGTCATCACTCCCACCTAGAGACCACAGCTCTCTTGAACTTTCAGCCATAGATGGTCATCCAAATGATCTCCCATATGGAACTCAATTGAAATTAGGAGGTTTTTGTATTCTATGGATTTCCACATTAATGCAAAACAACCTTTGTCTGCAGATCTGGTCGTCTGATGCAAAGCAGGAGCAACCTCACACAGCCTTTCTGCGGCACCCTGTACACATGCATGACCTTGGCCTGTGGCATGCTGCTCTTTGGCTTTGGAAAGACAATCTTTGTTCTGCTGTCAGCACCAGATCCCACCCATGGAGATAAAATATTCAGTAGTGCTAGGTGAAGAACAAAGCAAATGTAATTGGACTCAAGAGGTAGATGCGTGCATATTCTTCCCAGACACAGCAGAAAGATCAGAGACAAATGGCTAATTTAGAAGATCAGAGCTGTGACAGATTGAGGAGATATCTTCTCACTAATCTTCATATATATACATACGTACAAGACATGTGATATGTGAACAATCTTCTCATATGGATACATAAGAACTCTTCTGCTTTGGACAAAACACTGGGGACACAATTGACTTGGGCTGTGATGATGAAATCAGTGTCTTCCCTCACGCTTCCCTCCTTGGGTTTGATCTAATTAAAGAGCCCATTGTATCTCTTCCTCTCCGGCTCGCCCTCATGTCCGGGAAATGTATATTTACAGTATCAGGTAATCACAGCAAACAGAAAGTGAGCAGAGATCAGAGCTCATCCATGCAGCAGACCGACTGACTGGGAGCACTACCTGGAATTTCTCTGACGCCACTTGAGCTATTTTATTTTGGAATATGAGTCCCTCCCAGAGCTGAGGTTAATAGCAGTGTGGCCTGTAGCTGACTCACTAGAGACAAAGTTAAGAACATTGTGCCAAAGAATATGTTCAGGATTTTCATCTATCTAGAGTGCAGAGGTTAAAAAAGTTTGTCATGCAAGCTTTGTTTTCTGTGGGGTTTGACGTGAGTGTCTCTCTTTCTGTTTCTCTTTCTACACACACACACACACACACACACACACACACGCACACACACACACACACACACACTCTCTCTCTCTCTCTCCCTGGCATGGATAGAGGTGTAGAATCAGGTGTTAGCCAGCACTGAGTGCTATCACAGCTATTCTCAGGCGGTACGAGCATAACAAGTGTGTGAACAACAGAAACAGCAATATTTATTAATAACACAAACATTATAATGACAGACAGACAGATTTAAGATCGATTTAAGTTCTTGACAAGCCTTGTGTACAGTAAGTAAAGCATTAAGCTGGAAATAATACTGCTCAAAGTTTTCATGGATGGAGCATGCATAAGAAACACACACAACTTTACTACTTTGCTACTTTAACAGAGCTCATGCCATTAACACCTTTCAATGGATAATGGATAACTTGACTGTCCTGGCTTTTTTATAGCATTAGTTCACTATTATAGATTTTTTAGAAGTGACTTTCTTACATAATCCACAGAGAATTGAATTAGATTTGATAAAAAAAAAACATCATTATTATTCTGTTTAGAGCTGATGCTTATGATCTAATCAGGAAATGTAGACATGCCAGTTTAACTAAGAAAAAACAGATAAAACAGATGTTTTCCACATGAGACATGAGCATGTAGAGATCTTTTGTACAATTAAAGTGTCTGGTTATTACCAAACCTGGTAAGTGCTGACGGATTTGCTAAGTTTTGAATGTGATCATATATGGCATATTTGCAGGGGTGGACAATACGTGAGTAATTGTACTTTGCTGTTATTGTTAAGTATTATTTTTGGGATATTTATACTTTGCTTGAGTATTATTGAATTTTTTTTTACTCCTTACATTTTTATTTCGACCTTCAAAGTACTCGTTACAAATCCGAAAGTTCTCTTCTTCTCTCATCCAATCTCGCTGAAACTAATCCAGCTCAGCACACTCATTGGCCTTTAATAGCTCATTACTGCCTGCCTTACTTTCTTCAGTTGCAGGATATAGATGGTTAGGTTTTAGCTTTCTCTACTTATAATGTATGTGGTTTCCGAATTGCAAAAGCAAGTACTACTATGTCATTCAGGTCAGTTAAACGGCACTGTATCCTGGTTTTATTGTTATTATCGGGAAATGTACATCCAAATCCGGGACCAATAAATTATATAAATACACCTGAGGATTTTAAATCTAGGTCTGGATTAGGTTTTATCCACCTAAATGTTCATAGCTTGCTACCTAAACTGAACACAGTCCAAACCTGGGCTCATTCAACGGATGCTGATTTTATTATACTTTCTCAGACTTGGTTAAACAAATCTATTTCTGATAAGGATATTGCTATTAAAGAGGGCTACACTCTCTTTAGATGTGACTGCCCTAGGAAGGGAGGTGGCATTGCAATTTATATAAGCAATACATTTCATTCCAGAGTGATAGCTACATCATCACTCAGTAAACAGTTTGAATTCTTAGCTTTGAATGTTGAGATCTCAAAGGAAGCAATTTCAACAGTGATTGGTTGTTACAGACCCCCTGCAGCAAGTTCTGAATCTTTAATTTCATTAACTCAACATTTATCAAGACTGAATTTTAAGGAAGTTCTTTTAGTGGGTGATTTCAACTGGGACTGGCTGTCTACCGTCTCTGATTCTTTTAAACCTGTATGTGATTCTTTTAATTTAACTCAGTCCGACTCGTTTAAATTGAAAATGCTATGAAAGGTCAACATTACTCGATTTAATTTTGACAAATGCTCCTCATAAATACTCGCATATAGTAATATTTGCTAATGATGTTAGTGATCACTGTGTCATTGCTGCTGTGAGGAATACCAAACAGCCCAAGTTTCGACCACGAATTCTTTTAAAACAAGACAGAAAACCCTTTGTAGAACAAGCCTTCCATCATGATCTGCATCAGTATGACTGGAACCGAATTACTCTCATAGATGCTGTAGAAATAGCTTGGAATTTTTTTTTTTTTATCAATTTAGTAAATAAACATGCCCCAGTTCATAGATATAGAGTTAAAGCTCCAAACAACCCATGGTACATTGCAGGGTTGGCTGATCTACTGCAAGAAAGAAATGTAGCCTGGGCGAAAGCCAGAAAGACCAAGGCAGAGATGGACTGGGTTCTTTTTAGAAAGCTACGAAATCATTGTACGTCTGAAATTAAAAAAGCTAGAACAGATTTCTTTCTGTCAGAAATATTAAGAAACTTAAATAATCCAGCAAAATTTTGGAAAGTTATTAAGCCATTGTCTTCTGTTAAGAATGGAACAGAAATTCTGAATTTTATTACTAAAGAAAATCATATCTTGAGTGAGAAGTCTGTTATTTTAGATAGTATAAATGAGCATTTTATTTCTGCTATTCTCTCTTCGACTCCCAGGCTGCTGTCTGTGGAAATTTGCATGTGCCATTAGAAACACTAGAAGACGTGGTATCTGATTTTACTACTCCTTCATTTGATTTTGTCCCATTTACAGTATCTGATGTCAAGACAGCTCTGATTGAACTCGACCATATAAAGTCTGCAGGCCCAGATAACCTTGAGCCTTCCTATTTAAAACAGCTGAATTTATTGCTGAACCTGTGGCTTATCTTTTTAACCTTACTCTCACTAATAATACTATCACCACAATTTGAAAAACCGCCTACGTGCTCCCACTCTTTAAAGGCGGGGATTCTTCTATTATTAATATCTATATTAATATCAAAATTATGTGCTTTATCCAAAATTTTAGAAAAACATATAAATGAACAACTGAAGTGATTTCTGGAAAGGAACGGTGTGTTGTCTGTTTTTCAGTCTGGTTTCAGAAAACAACACAGTACTCTTACTGCTGCAACTAAAGCGACCAGTGACATTATAGAAGCCATAGACAGTAAAAAGACTTGTTCAGCACTTTTTCTTGATCTTTCTAAAGCTTTTGACACAGTTGACCACTGCATCTTGTTAAAATGGCTTTGTGGCATTGGGTTATCCAATCAAGCTGTTGGTTGATTTGCTAATTATCTTTCCAACAGAACCCAGTGTGCACAGTTCAAGGGTTTAAAGTCATCTATATGTTAAATTCTTTCTAATTCTTGCTAACCAATGATTTGCTGTCTACATATATGAGCCCATTCTAAAGTATATATAAATCAATACATTAGACATACAGTATATATATATATACTGTATGTCTAATGTATTGATTTATATATACTTTATATATATATATACTGTATGTCTAATGTATTGATTTATATATACTTTAGAATGGGCTCAGTTCAGCATCTAAACATTTCAGTTGAGGGTCCAATCAAGTTCATCAACACAGAAAAAACTTGTTTCAACCCATCACTGGCTGTGACTTTCCTGTGCTACACAATGTAGTTAGTGCTATAGCGATCTGTGTGTGTTTGATATGGATAATCCACTGGACTATGCAGTGTGGAACATGAGGATGATGCCCCTAGCCCTACCTCAGTAAAAATGTTTCATTATGCTGGAGTAAACATAGAATCGTCTAAAATTAAGTGTCTCCTTTTGCCTCCCTAGAAGGCATCTAGTTTGAAAAAGCATGTTGAGGTTAAATGTCACTAATTTGCTAACATTAACTGGCTATTATTAACAAAGTTAGCTTGTTTTTTTTTCTAGTATCAATTCCAGTAGCTAATGTAATTGGATAGACAGAAGTCAAATTTTAAGTCTAATGCTAAATATTGCAAACTTATGATGGGTTCAGGAAAAGCAATGTAGTCGATTTAAAACAAAAACATTGCAACTGTTTTAGATAAGTAATAAAAGTTCACATCAAAACTTAATTTCTTCAGGTAAATATTTACTTTTTACTTTTTATACTTGAGGACAGTTAAAAGTAGCAACTTTTTTTGCCTTCACTCGAGTGCATTTTTTTTTTTTTTGGATACTTTTTTGGATAAACTGGATGTTATACAAGTAAAGATTTTGACACAGTACAATATTTTCACTTAAGTATACATCATTTCTCAATACTTTGTCCACCACTGTACATTTGTAAAAAAAAATTAAATAAATAAATAAATAAATAAATAAAAAGAAACAACAAAAACAACCCTACATTCAGGTAGCTGTGGTACATTAATTCCTACTTAACTTTTTACAATATGTTTGAATTTTTTTTTGATGAATTTTTATGTCTTTGTGTGCATGTGAAAGAGAAAGAGGAAGCTGGTGTATGTTAAACATGGGGACAAATATCAGGTATGACGGTGTTCTTACTTTATCTCTACACTCTGGTGGACTGAAAGACACTCTCATTGCTGGATCTCTCTGCAGAAATGGAGGCATTCAGTTGAAAAATCAAAAGTGTAAACACTCCCCTGCTCTACCGTTGTATATCGTGATGGTGGAGATCATGGTAGATTAGCTCACACACCTGTGATCTTCATCCACATTGCCCATGGTCCTGTTTTTCCTAGATAGCATCTCTGGTCTTACCTTTAGGCTTCATTATGTATAATGATTACTGAATAATGTTCAGTGAACCTTAGGAATATTTATTTATACTCTCCTTACTCCATGAACCTCGTGTACAGCGCTGGAGCTGGAAGGACAGCAGGCTGATCCATTACCACCTGATTCACATATTGGGTTTCACTAAAGTGCACTTGCATGTTAACTGTGTTCATGTGATCCCACTATCACGCTCTGTCCACTTTGATTGCTGCACGATCAGCTTTCTAGACAGGGAATGTTTGTGTGGCAGATTTAGTTCAAGGGTTTCCATGACAGAAAAAAGGTAACACAGAGAGCATGGTGTTAGAGCATCACAGACAAAGAGCATATGGGGTATATATTTGCAGTGTATATATTTGCATGGTATGTCTTTGTGTCTATATCTCCCTTCAAGAAAAAGGACAAATCATTCAAATTTGTTCTACTGTGGTTTAGAAAGTTATATAAGTACTAGCGATGGCACCAATCTGATTCCCAGTACTGTTATTGGGCTGATACCTGCAAAAAATGGCAGATCAGATATCAGAGAAAACATATCGGATATCCTGTAACAAATGGCAAAGTTTGGGATTGGATTTGGAAAAGAAATTTATTTTTGGAACTGGAAATGTTGACATATAAAGAGACTTGACTGGTTTTTCTTTGGTTAGGATTGATTTTTATTACAGTTATACTTTAACATATTTATAATATTTACACAGTAAGTGATTTTTGTGTGAAAAAGTTTAACTGTGAAGTTAAAAAAATTTAATAGTTTTTAAAGAAAACAATATCAGAAGGAGATCAGTATCAGCTGATAATCAAGGTTACAATAATGGTATCAGAAAAGAAAAAGTGGTATGATGCCATCTCTAATCTGATATCTGTACAAGTCTAAATATCAATATCCATACCATATGTACCATAGCTCTCCCATGTGAATGTGTTTATTGCTCTAGTCTTTTCCTGATATTCCTAATTTTAACCTTTCCCAGCAGAGACAGATCTATATTTATACTGGTCTTACGAGTACTAATATTAATACTAACAGCAACAACAAACAGCTCTCTTGTGTGGTGGTTATGATTTAGCTCTGTGTGTGTGTGTGTGTGTGTGTGTGTGTGTGTGTGTGAATGCAGTGTTGTATCCTGTGCTGGAGCAGTGCAGTAAGGGAAGCAGTAGAAGGCCAGGTCCTCTGCGGCTGGAGAGTTTAGCAGAAGGGCAAGAGGTCGTGGGAACAACAGTGTGAGCAGGACCCAGAGCACTTCCACCCGAAAACATTACAAACCAGCACAGAGGCCAGAAGAAAGATGTGGGGAAGCTATGAAACAATGTGGATGTTTTACACACACACACACACACACATACACACACACACATACACACACACACGCCACAATGCTGAGGCAGGGTGTGGGACCCCGTGAGTCTCTATGACACAGTCATTTTGGTGGACCTGGAAACCCTGTGAAACAAAAAACGAGGTTCTGCTTCCCATGATTCCGTTTCCCATGCTTACATTCCCACGATGACAGCGCTTATTGTTTACAGTGTTGTTTGTTGATTCCTTTCCTCTTTTACTGGACTGACGCTTGCACTAGGACTGTGTGTGTGTGTGTGTGTGTGTGTGTGTGTGTGTGTCCATTTGGACAGTATGCATGTTTGTCTTACTTTATCTTTGTGTTTCTCTCCAATTCCATTTCAGCCCTGTTGACTGATCGCTTCCGTTTTAGTTCTGTTGTTTGTCGAGTGACTAAAATAGACCCCAGGGCAAAAGCTCACTATTGAAAGAGAGTCATTATTTCTGAAGTCAATAATAATATCATGTTCAGGCCATTCAGGATGTACAACCATGATGATAAACTATGATACTATCCTGCGTTCCTATTAAGTGCAATATCTGATAAAACAGGCCTTACCGTGTACAGAACCATAACAGCACTAACCTTTACACAGTGCTTTTATTTTCCTGTGTTTCAATAATGTCTGAGTGTATAAAACAAAGCCTTTAGGGACAGCGATTTCAGAAGTGCTCAAAGTGCTGCACTGTTCTTTCTGAGCCAACAACAGTAGAATAACATTTTTTCAATAGCTCCACACCTAAACAATCCTCATAGGCCAAGCAGCACAACAGGAGGGTTTAGAGAAGAGCAGATTCATGACGAGGAGCGGGAATTCTTGCCATACTTACTGTGGTGAGGCAATATATGCATGACTGGGTTTGAGCAAAACAAGAAGCTCATCTTCAGCAGAACCCATTCAGCATAGCTAAAGCTGTAGCTGGCGGAATGATAGGAAATAATGCCTACATTTACGCTTGTTTACATTTAGGGAATTTGGCAGATGCCCTTATCCAGAGCGACTTACATTTATCTCAGTTTGTACAACTGAGCAGTTGAGGGTTAAGGGCCTTGCTCAAGGGCCCAGCAGTGGCAGCTTGGCCTACAATGCTTTTCCAAGCAGTGACTATTAGATCTGGCTCGAGCTCAGGTGGTTTGGGGTCAAGTCCAAGACTCCAGCTGTTGTTTTCTGTAGGAATGTCTAGAAAGGATTGTAGAACATTTTAGGCGCTGTATTACATATACGCCTGAGTGGATCATGTCTGTGTAGATATATAATTGGCTACATCAAACAAATTTCTTCACATTTCCTACAGAAACATAACCCAATTTAGCAATATTGTTCCTCAGAACTGGAATGACCATAAAACAAACCCTGAGACAGAGCTAGTGCTGTTCCTTCAATGCTTCGTACAGATTGTGTTTACATACCTCTCCACAAGCAATGTAGCTAATTCCTAGTTCAGCTCCATCCTGGAAAAGCATTACATAACTACAGATGTTCATACTGTGTTTCTTGCCATTTTCTTGTATTTTGAAGCATGGCATGTTTTTTTTTTAATTATCTGGCTGTGCTGGGTGCTTACCAAAGAGCGACAGGAGGCCCACGTAAACACAAACAAGCAGTCTGGCCCAGACAGTAGTTTTCTAAACAGCTTTTCTCAGCCATGTAATACACTTGTGACAATGCCATTGCTTAAACAGTTATTTTTAATGAATGTCATACATGTTTTCAGGGTTATTTCTACTAGTAAGAAATAAAAAATATCCCCTATTGCACCTTTAATCTCATTTCTTTACTCCTTTTACTCACAAACAATAGTACAGCTATTCAACAACTTTGCAACCAGTTATTACTTTGTCAGTCAGGGGCGTGTGTGTGTGTGTGTGTGTGTGTGTGTACGTGCATATGTGTGTATATTTATCTTTATTATGGGGACTAATTGTCTAAGTGAGAGCGTGCAGCAGTGCGTGCTAGGAAACATGTATGCCGGAAACCTCTGTACAAGAGGAAACAACAGACCGGTAAATTAACAGAGACTAAGAGGGAGCCAAGGAGAGATAGAGAGAGACAGAGAAAGGATGGAGAGGATGTGACTTTTAAACCCTCTTGGTCAATACACTGTTCCGCCAAATCTGGGAGTGTTCAGAGTGGTGTAAGGTCTCTTCCATGCAAGTTCTCTATGATTATATATATATACTATCCTTGCTACCTTGTTGTGAGTTTTTTTTCAGTTTTGGGTTGTTATTAGAAGTTGAGAAACAGAACACCTGTTAACATAGTAACAGCCTCTTTAATGTACACAATATGGCCAAAAGTATGTGCACCCCGACCATCACACCCATACGTGGTTCTTCCCCACAAAGGCAAACTATTGCCACAAAGTTTGAAGCACACAGTTGTATAGAATATCTTTGTATATTGTAGCATTACAATTTCCCTTCACTGGAACTAAGAGTCTCAAACCTGTTCCAGCATGACAATGCCCCTGTGCACAAAGCGAGCTCCATGAAGACATGGTGTGTGAAGGTTGGAGTGGAAGAACTCGAGTGTCCTGCACAGAGCCCTGACCTCAACCCCACTGAACACCTTTGGGTTAAACAGGAACATCAACTTCGTGCCAGGCCTTCTTGCTGGACATCAAGAAGCCTGACCTCTTGTGCTCTTGTAGCTGAATGAACACAAATCCCCTCAGCCAAAATCTAGTGGAAAGCCTTCCCAGAAGAGTGGAGTTTATTATAACAGCAAAGGGGTACTAAGTCTGGAATGGGATGTTCAACAAGTATGTATGAGTGTGATGGTCAGGTGTCCACATACTTTTGGCCATAGAGTGAATATTAAATAACAAAAACGAAAGAGTCTGAATACTTATTTCCCCTCACCTTACAGTTTAAATGTAATTGCTCTGACATTTCTTTTCTCTATCCACAGGGCCCACTCTACATGCATGCATAAATGAGTCAAATCTAAACTATTTTTAACTCTGTGATGACGTTCTCTGTCATCCTGAATGGGAAACTCCCACGGCCTGGGTGCACAGTGGGTGCAGAAGGCCAAATGTGGACTGTGTGTAAATGCATGAATGGACAGGAGGGAAATCGGCCGTTGGTGACTGAATCTGGAACTGGGCCAGTCATTCTCCTCTTATAGCCTTAGGGAGAATAAAGCTGGACCTTTGTGCTCTAAATGTTTGTGCTGGCGTTTTAAATATCATATGCGTGCAAGAGAAAATCCTGCAGTTAGAATCCAGAAACAATCCTCAGAAGCATGAATGTCAAAGGGTTGAAAGCATCTTATATGCATCCTATATGCGTTATCCTATATGTGTGTTGCAGTGGAACACACTGTCCTGCTGCACAGAGCCACATCAGGTGATGTAATGGAGGCTGAGGATCTCTGGTTCATGGAGCAGTAGAGACTGTACTGATTTGCGCATGTGCACACACACACACACACACACACACACACGCACATACACACATACACAGAGGCAGGCAGACAAAAAACATGATGCAACCAGACACAATGTCATTTAATTTTGTTTTGCAGTGCTGATTTATATCATTATCATTCAGCAGGACAGTACATGGTGTTGAGCTAAAGACTAATATTTATTTACAACTACGATGATAAGATTCAAAAAGGTGTGATTATGCCATGAGTGTTGTTTTTGTTTGGGCTGACCTGAATGTCTTCAAATGCGGAGGCAGTAATCAGTGTAACTGTCATCATAGTAATATATGCAGTGAAGACACACTACTGGGCTATTAATATACAGCACTAAAGAAGCAATGAGATGCCCTGACTGATGGTTTGTCGTCTGTATTACTGGTATAACAGTACGTATTTAGACTTGCTGTAATAATTCTGTGATTCAAGAAAAAAATATTCTGATTATTAGATTGTAGGTGCTTTTGGCTTGTGCTTAGGCTATTTCTAATGCTGTTCTATTCCACTGTGTTCATGTTCATGATGATTTTGCAGCAACTGGCGCCATCTGGTTTCTTAAACTGGATCTGTTTCTGAACATGCAGTAGGGCAGATATTTTGTCTCCACCAGAGGTCACGGTTGTCCCATACACAGTGACTTGGACTGCTGAAAGTAGCTAAAAACTGATTCATAATTCAAAATATCAAGACCATTACATCATACATCAATATGGTATAGTATAAACAATAACAGTCACAACATTCAATTCAGCTTTGTACTATTATTATTATTATTATTATTATTATTATTATTATTTTTCAAAAAGTTATAAAACAAGGCTCGTAAGATTCTCAATCACTGAAACCAAAAGCTTGCATTGTCAAATATCCCATTGAATGATCCCTGTTGAATGAACCCTATTAAATGTAATGCACTAAAAGTAGAAAGGTAGATTAAAATTTAATTTAGAACATGGATCTTGCAGAATTAATGGGTTTCATTATGATTTTTTTTATTATTATTTCTTACATTTATGAAAAATACATCACTGCTCTTAATCTGCCATCAGAAGAATTATGGGTGATAGATTATGATAGAATGAGATTCATCACAGCTGCTGACTATAAATAAAATGCACATCTCACTTATTCCACAGATCTGGAGTGTGTATTACACGTTCACAGATGTCCATGTGCACATCCTGGACTTGGAGCTACGTCAAGGATGAAAGGTGAGTAGAGACAACTCAGAAGCTCCACAAAACTCACAGCTGGAGACAATAAACAATATCCTCCTCTCTCTCTCTCTCTCTCTCTCTCTCCATCTTTCTCTCGTTCACTCACTCCCTTCTGGAGCTTTTGGCTTGGGCTTTGCTTATATCTCCAGAAGATCAGAAGCTGGTTCTACATTTTTTCACTTTTATTTCTTTCTGACCAGAGGCACCTTGTTTCTTACCTCAATCCGTATGAATTCTGAATATGAATTCCCAGATTTAAGAGATATGATTTGCGTCATGCTCATTCAGCTGACTTTAGAGTACTCTTGAGAAATTGAACAAAACACAAACTGAACTCCAACAGAAGGCAGAATACTGTATCAACTAACCTTTTACTCAGATTCCACAGTCACAGCACAGGCAACATTCTCTAATGTTTATACAAAAGGCTCAGGACTTGGAGTGAGCTTTTACTGATAGTTTCAATATATTTCCCATCTGTTTTAGGCTGGATTATTCCCAAATATAAGTCATTGCATAACTCACACCAGCTAGCTGTGATCTGGCAGACACTATGGGATCCTGTGTTCTCATTCCCTGTTTCATTTTAAGCCCCAACAGCTTAGTATAGCTTTTGATGTCATCAGACAACAAATATACTGTGTAAAGAACCAAAGCCTGGCTTTATAAAACCTCTGGCAGATGTGCAGTGTGTCTGACTGACACGCTGACTACCCAAAAAACAACTCTGCTTAAATGAAACCTGTACGTAAGATTATATAAGGTTGGCTTAGTGGATGGAAAATTATTTCTTATAAGCATATTGTAACAGAATAGTGCTGCATTCGACTTACATCGGAGGTGGGAAGTCGGAGCTCGGATTTACGTCTGTGCATTCAGGCTATAAAGTGGTATGAAAAAAAAACATGGATGCCTCCATGTTCGTCTTTTCTTAGCAACAAGCTAGCCAGCTAACTGTGATGAGTGATGTATATTTTCCTCCTCAGAACAGAGAACTGTACAGTCAGTGTTATAGATTTAACAAGCAAATATGTCTGTATGTTGATTATTCTAAAGCAAATACTTGTAAATACAGTATTGTTTATTGCAAATACTGTGAGCAGCCATGTTGATTTGACGTCATTTGCTGAACTCAGAGGAACTCTGTGTTGAGGAGACCATTCTGAGTTCCCAAGTAGGAATTCCGAGTTGAGAGAGCGTTGTCTTTGTTTTTTTCCTGGTTGGAAATAAGTGGAAATCTGACCATCATTCCCATATGTGCTCATTCCAAAGAGCTGGAGAATTGGTCCCACCTTTACTGTTATAATAAGCTCCACTCTTCTGGGAAGCTTTCCACTAGATTTTGGAATGTGGCTGTGGGGATTTGTGATCATTTAGCTACAAGAGCATTAGTGAGATCAGGCGCTGATGTTGGTGAGGAGGTCTAGGGTGCAGTCAGTGTTCCAGTTCATCCCAAAGGTGTTCAGTGGGGTTGAGGTCAGGGCTCTGTGCAGGACACTCTAGTTCTTCCACTCCAACCTTCACACACCATGTCTTCATGGAGCTCACTTTGTGCACAGGGGCATTGTCATGCTGGAACAGGTTTGGGCCTCTTAGTTCCAGTGAAGGGAAATTGTAAAGCTACAGCACACAAAGACGTTCTATACAATTGTGTGCTTCAAACTTTGTGGCAACAGTTTGAAGAAGAACCACATATGGGTGTTATGGTCAGGTGTCCACAAACTTTTGGCCATATAGTGTATCTTTAAAATGATTTACTTTTGTGGTCAGAGTGATAAAGGTGTATTAATAATGACAGGTTATTTGCCCAGTAGGTGGCAGAACCCACAAACCACAGCTGCACTTTTTATCTCAGTGGCAGTGTTGCTCAGTTGGGTGGTTTCCTGAATAAATAGATTAGTTGACTCATATAGGACTTGTGGGAGTAGTTTATTTTTATTTATTTTTTTGCTGCTTTTATTTCTTTATTTTAACTCTCAAAATGCATTCTTTAAAATGTCAGCATGATTTGCTGTCTCTGGCTTACCCTTCTATAGTTTGTACCAGAAAACTATTTCACTTTTTACGTTTGAGTTGACTAATTGCAGTTCAGCAGATCCGCCTTTCATACATTAATATATAAATGTATCAAAAGAATCTTTATCAAACAAGCTTTAATTTAAATTCTGAAGACGCCACTAGATGTGTTTTCTTGTCAGTCGGAGTATCTATGTATCACAGGCTGATGAAGTCACATTGGCATCACATTAAATGGTTGATGCCTCAGTCCAATATGGTGCAATATGTACAGTTTGGATGCATTACCTAATTCTCTATGTAGTGCACTTAGGGAGTAGGGAACCATAGACATGCAACATGCTGAATTCCACTGGAAAGGGAGGCCAGTTTTCCATGGCACTCCTCTTATCATAGTCCACTTTGGATTGTCTCACAGTATAAGCATGTAAGCCATCCTGCTTCTCTGGTAGCACTGTATTAACTCTCTCAGCCTTGCATGCCATAACGTGAAGTGCAAATGCACAACCCCAAAGGTGCTACCATTGATTTTTTTTTCTGCACCTGCTCAAGGTCAGAGGCACTGGGGCAGCAAAACAAAAGACTACTGTTGCAATCAAATTTTACAGACCTACCTCTGCTCCTACACTCTGGGAAGTAAACACTGATTAAACAGGTATGCAAGCAGTATCTGTGTACTCCTCATTGATTATCCTCAGTTAAGGCCTTCATTAGAATCATCAGCCATGTGGAGTAAATGTGTAAGAAGAGAAAGAATACGATGGTGCTGTAAAGATGAGCAGACAGACAGAAACAGGGAGGACAGACAGAAGTTTGGAGAGGCTGTGACATTATGATGGGTCAGCTGGAGAAACAGAAAGTGACAAGTCAACACAAGGGGGAGAGGTGCCTCTAAAATATTTATCTTATTAAGAAAGCCGGTGCCCAGACATGCTGATGTGATGCGATGTGATGTATAATGCTGTAAGATGGAGGGTCTCCTGAGAGAAGGTGCCGTCTCGCCACTTTGGCTTACTTTACGCAGACACTCTTGCCTGCTGAAACAAAAAACACACACTTACAAGTCTTTGCAAGTGGTCGCTTTGCTTTGTGGAAACCCACACGAACATCAAGAATCTACAACAGATTAGAACACTGGACATATGTTTATTCCAGTATTTTTTTTTATATTTATTCCAGTATTTTCTCCTAGAAAATGCAAATTATAATTCTTTTGCCTGAAATTAATTATGAATCTATACATCACTGTGTCATTGTAAAAAAAAAAAATCTATGTCACACTGTATATATATGTATACAACTGTACACTGGAATATAGTCAACCAGTCCTCACACAAATGTATATGTTGACTATCCCTTTTTTTTTTTAGCTTTTCTATACCATGACTCTTAATATAGCTCTATTTAGCTACCTTTTTTCCTTCTATCCCTTTATGTACTATGTTGTAATTGTCGGCATAATTTGTATAGTCTGTTATTGTGACACACAGTGAGAAATTCCTCGTATATATGTAATATACTTGGCAAAAAATAAAAAGAATCTGATTCTGATAGAGAAGCTCAAAAATAGACTAGAGTTTTCCTTTGGCCTTATAGTCATTTTCACCCCATACGCTTTCAATCTTAAATACTAATTTAAAGCATAAAAACATGTTTAAAATGTTTTCTTTTTGTATTTCTACTAGTCCTGTGTCTGTTCAGATCTTGATGAAAAAAAATCCTTAAATCATATGATAGCCATTATAATGAACATGGGACCTGAAGGGGTTAAGTGAGAGATCACTGTTACTGATTCATTTCCAGAGTTATAAGCCTAACTAAAACAGTTAAACTGTAGCTACCTGCTGTGTATGTTTTTGTGCATGTGTGTTATGTATGTGCGTGTAGTTACTAATCATGCTGGCTTGCTCTCTTCGGCTGTGTTGCATTTTTGTAATGTTAGATAACTCAGCCTGTGCTTGCCAAGCAAAGTAAACCCTTGTATTCTAATTTCCTTTGCTCTGCATACTCACCATAAGCACAGTGCCCATATTTGGATAATTTCCACCTACTCGATCGAACCAGTTACTTATTACAGGTATTAGTGTGTCGAGAACTATGTCTATCACACAGATGAATAAGTGTGTAGCTCTCTAAAGGGCTCTGGTGCTCTGGGGTTTTCTTTGTTGAAATGCATCATGCAGTATGCAAAAAAAAAAAAACAGTAAGAATAAGAGCTGGTAGATATTTCTGAGCTCCATCACAACCCTGAGCAGGATAAAGCGAGTGAGAGAGTGAAGTGACTGATTTCTGAAGAAATCAAAATGATCATAGGTTTATAACACTAACCCTGACCAGTTACAGAAAAAACGGTAAAAACTGCATTATATAACCATTTTGTTCGCATTACTAGTTTAATTTCCAAAACCAAGTCATGGTCATAAAGTCAAAAAAAAAAAAAAAAAATTGAGAGCCATTTGCTCTGTACAGACTGAATGGAAATGTTCTGGACTCCTCTCTTTCTGTCCTTTGGACTTGTTTCCCTAAAACTTTAATTGGCTTATCAGATCATGGGATTTTTTTTTTGAATGACAGGTGATGACAAGCAATAAAAAGCTACAGAGAGGCACTTTTTTTTTACTCGGTACAAATGATTTTTTAATTTGTCACTGGAGAAAAAAACACTATGTAGAGCACAGAGTAGAGATGGGATGCTGTATAAACAAAAAGAAGTGGAGCGGTAGACATTTCCTGTTGTGGTCAAGGATAAATCAGACCCTTGCTCTCATTTGATGGGTGGGATGTCCGTCATTTAAATCAAACCTCTTCTATCTGCCCAAACAGGAAATTCCTTCTGACAGCGTTACTAAATGTTTGGGCAAAATAAATGCTCTATGGACCTCGTGATAGATCCTAATGACCAATTTAGAGTAACTGTAAACCCAGGATATGACAGTGTCTGTGTCAGTTCTGTCAGGACTGTGTCTGAAGTAAATCTGTACTCATGTCTCGCCTTTTTCTCCTTCTTTCATATTTAATGAAATTAGTTCTGCTCAGTGCCTCTGCTCTGCGTAGCTGCTGTTGAGGAGCCTTAATGGAGCAGCTGAAGAAAACAAGGGCTTTAAGCTGACTTGCTCTTTTTTTTTTTTCAGCCACATTAAAACCTCCTCGAGTTTGAGTGCTGCTTCTGGATCAGAGTAGGTTGATCTTGTTCAGATGGGCTGTTTTTCACAGTAACTGAGATCAGTGTCGGCTAAAGTACATTTGATCCTAGATTAGCATTCCTCTTCACTTTGCCCTGCCATACCATACATGGTCGTGTAGGAGTGTGTTTCATGGCTGGTTGAAGAATTCAGCTTGTGTGTGTCTCCTCTGAGTGAGGTTTTTTCTTTTGGGAAAAAGCTTGCTGACCTGTGGGAATAAAACTTACACAATTTGTTGCCCCTCATGTAAGAAGCGTATATAGCATACTATCATGACGGGAACACACAGTTGTGTAGTGTTTGAAGGGTGTCGTGATGAGCAGACGGCCCGTTTGGATTTGCTATTTAAAGTGGATGTGTAGGTAGGTCTGGTGTCTCTCACTCACAGCTCAAAGCAGGGGTGAGGAGATCCTCTGGGTCATGGAGATAGCGAGGGTGGAGGGGGGGAGAAGAAGACAAGCAGAGAGAGATATCTAAACAGAGGTGCTGTGTGTCTGAACTGTTTAGATTTCAGAGCACTGATTGATAGTGTTATGATCCTCTCTGATAGCAAAAGGCTTTTTTCACCCTGACATTCGTGCAGGTCTTCTAGGCAGTGCGGCAGAGCTTTAGGAGAGATGTGAGGCCTTTAAAATCTACAGTCTTAATTCCAAGTGAAAACAAACGATGCACAGAAGAGAGTGGGGTCGAACCACTACAAAGCCCATGAGACTGACATGGAACGACTTACAGCATGGAGGACTAAACATTTTCATTGATTAAAAAAATAATAAAAAGTCCCTGGATGTAGTGCTTTAGACTTTATAATAACAGTTTATGGTGACACAAAGTCATGTGACTTCCTGGGAATTCTGTGTTGCGAAAGAATTGCAGTGGCCGTCCTTCCCAGTCCGTGAGCTCTAGAGGCTGCACAGTTCCTCAAAAGATAACAGAGTAGTGGTGTTTCTATTTTATCTCATTCAGAAAATTACAAAAACAAAGCCAGGTCTCCGACTGTAATAGGAATACAGTAATAAAGAAAGCAAGATTAGCTTCTCAATTTAATAATAAACATAATAAGGTTTTATATATAGTGTGCACAGACCACACATACTTTATGGACAATGTAAAATAAGGAGGTCTCTCTCTCTCTCTCTCACACACACACACACACACACACACACACACACACTGTCTTTCTCTCTTTCTCTCTCCATGTGACCTCTGTGATCCCTGAGACGGGGATAAATCATCAATAACCGAGTCTAATACATCACCTTTGTTTTGAATCTCACTCCTACATTAGGGCTATTTAATTATTCCGAGATAAATTTGCATTTGAAGATAAATTCGCACACAGAGTCATTGTGTGCAATATCTGTCCTACAGGTAAAATCTGTCATTACAGTTAAAATCTTACAAAAGAAAAATCATGAACACAGTCAAAACTCAAAGCTAGCCTTCAAGGATTTGATAGAAAAGAAGGTACAGCTTATGGCCTAGCCTATTAGGTAATGCTCTGTAGAATGTTAATCAGTAAAGACAAACATAAGCTATGTGATTCCTGGCTCGACGCTGTATAGCAGACCGGGTGGACTTGCTGGTCACCAGGCACCAGATAGAGGAAATGGGGTACGCTGGGAAAAAAAGCAGGAGCCAGCTGTACCCCTCGTCTTTCCATATGGTGACTTGTGTGGCGTTTTCTGGAGGTCACAGGGGCACGTTTTTCTTATGAACACAGTCAGGTCAGATATCCTGGGAAACCCCGATTGAGAGCAGAGCTGTTCCAGGATCTGTTTTGATTTGATGCGCATGATGATTAAAATACTGATTTTGTCAGAACGAATGCTGATCTTGGATCAGTTCTCCTGCAATTATTTTTGAATGTATTATGGGAAACATGAAGACCACAGGGGAGCAGTCATCCTATTTGTGTAACTCTCAGTAGGAACTGATATGAGTACAATGTGGGAGACACACAGAAAGAGGCACAGTAGGAGAGAGATGTTAACCCCATGTTTCCTGTGTTTTCTGATTCTCAGAGAACTAAATTTAGCAACTCTTTAGTAGAATCTGTTTCATATTTTCAGTCTTGTACTGGACAGAGTGTTGTTTACTCTTTTCCTCCAACATCAGCGCTCTCATGGCACAACTGAAACACAGAGGAAACAGTTTTTCCCCTCTTGGGCTGTTTAGTATGTGGATTCCCAGGACTCAGTTACTATTAGGAGCTGTAATCTTCATTCTTCTCTCTCTGAATGTGTGTGTGTGTGTGGGGGGGATTTTCTGGTTTTTCTGAGTCCTGAACTCGGCTCCATCCTAACCAGCAGAACAGCTGGAGCATGTAGCAAATATTTCAGCGTGCCCTGTGGTTTTGATAGTTAGGGTTAGTATGAAATCTAGTTATAAATTCATATTTAAATGCGTAGCAATGTACGTCTGTATGTTTGTACATACACTACTATATGGCCAAAAGTATGTGGACACCTGACCATTACACCTATATGTGGTTCTTCCCCAAACTGCTGCCACAAAGTTAGAAATGCACAATTGTATAGGATGTCTTTGTATGCTGTAGCATTACAATTTACCTTCATTGGACCTGACCTCATAATCCCCACAGCCACGCTCCAAAATCTAGTGGAAAGCCTTCCCAGAAGAGTGGAAGTTATTATAAAAGCAAAGGGGGACCACATCTGGAATGAGATGTTCAAAAAGCACATGTAGACGTGTTGGCCAGGTGTCCGCAAACTGTTGGCCATAAAGTGTACGTAAAAACCTTTCTGTCATTGTTTTACCTGTTTAAACCGAGACACTCCCATAAGGCAGCACGGCAGGAAGTGAGTAGGTTAGAGATCTGCCTCTTTCTTTCCATCTCTTTCTCTGATGCTATGTGGGAGCTGCTCTTCACACAAACACCATTAGAATTTCTTTAAAAAGAATCTTACCATTTATTTTGATCTATTTGAAAGATCACTTCATCTTGAATGTTTTCATTTCATTCATCTTCAGTAACCTCTTTATTCTGGTCAGAGTTGTGAGCCCATCCTGGGAGAATTCACCCCAGATGGGATGCCAGTTCATCACAGGGGACCATGTGCACACACACACACACACACACACATTCTGAAGGTTTTTCTCACTGAATTTTTTCTCACTGAGTTTTTCTCATTATGTTTATGATCTCGTTTATAGATGTATATCAGGCAACCAGGCTGAGCATGTGTGTGCGCGTGTGTGCGTGTGTGTGTGTGTGTGAGAATGTTTTTATATCTTGGTGGGGACCAAATGTCTGCACAAGGAGAGGAATATCTGACAGGTTTGACCTTGTGGAGACATTTGACTGGTCCAGATGAGGATCAGCCAAATGGTGTTTTTTTTTCTTTTACAAAAACTACAGATTTCTTTTATTATTATTTTTTTTTAACTAGAAAAAGCCTTTCATTTTGGTTTCTGAGGTTAAGATTAGCATTAGACGTAGGTATAGGCTTAGTATTTATTAATTAATCTGCATTAATAATTATGTGTGTGTGTGTGTGTGTTTACTTCATCTAGATATGGTTTCATATGGTATTCAGTGTCTATTTAAAGATGTTATGTCTATAAACACTTTATAGGAATATTATTAGGTACTTTTTAAATCTACACTACTTTAATTTGTTGTTGCACCAGTGCTACCAGCACAAATAGTGAATGCACAGCCCTGTTTTCAGACAGAAGAACACTGTATATGTGTTCTGTTTGGCTGTGGTATGCTTGAATAAACAATCATGTAGTCATGCCTCTCATTTAATTATCTCTCTCTTTACACTGCTGGCTGCAGTCTCCACTGTGCCAGAGCACCGTCCTCCTCCACAGAGAGAGAGAGAGAGAGAGAGAGTGGGAGACGCTGCGGAGTTAGGATAGAGAGAGAGAGAGAGAGAGAGAGAGAGAGAGACAAGTAAGTAGAACTGCTTCATAGAATGTAAACACCCAGACTTAAGGACACACTGTCCTGATGTTTAGAGCTCGAGAGATTTATGAAGCTTAGAAGATAGAGAGAGAAAGACTGAGAGACAAACAGAGAGATAATACACATGTGTTTGCACCGGGTTGAGATTCTGTTAATAAGTACATAATCATCAGGTTTTGATTCATAAACTGAAATCAAAGAAAGATAAAGAAGTTCTCAGTGGCCCCTGAAGTTCTCCTGCTGGGTCACTCTGACACTGTGGGGAGTTTCATGGTTTTTCCAACCTTCCACTCTAAGTCCAAGACCTTTCAACTTGTATGATTGAATGATTGAAAATGAGACTGTTTGCATATTAGCGTCCTCCAATCAGAGCACCTCTCCTGAGAGCCTGAAACTGGATGCCAAACGGGTTCATTATGTTTGTTAAATGAACACTGAATTTAGGTTACACAAGAAGAAATGCCAGGAAAAATGTGACTAAGAAAAGCAGAAAGAAAGAAATGTGCTCCAGATGATTTCATTGATTAGAATTAGTGCTACGTTCTTAGCAAAATGGAGTTCTACTTAGATCCATAGCTAGTAGGGAAATAGTTTGTGTTATTTAGTGTTCCTCCAGAGCGCCAAACCAAAGGATTCAATATAACTGTTTCTTTTAGTTAGCATGTAGCGTGTATCACTCTTATGTAAAGACATAAACAGATTATATTCAGCAATTTTGGTCTTGAATTCCAGAAGTTTGGAACAGGAAAATGGTTAGGAAGTGCAGACATTGCTCTAACCAAATCAGTGCATGTGTTCTACATGATCTTCAGAGACCTTGCAAACACAGACACCAAGATACGATAAAAGCTAACTGCCATGGTAATATTATGTCATTATCACTACTATCCGGTAAGAGATTAAAGGAAAATGCGACTTATCAAACACAAACACTTTACAAGCAATGAGGGTGGAGATCCTTCCTGTTGTGAAACTGCAGAAGCTCCGGCGTTCCTGCGACATGATAAAAGCTGCAGTGGATGATAGAGGGAGAAAGAGTGTTTTAGCGGCGAGATGAAGTTAACACGATTGGATGGCTGCAGTGAGGCGAGCAAGTGTAAAGGAAAGAGAGGGAGAGGGAAGGAGAAAGGAGTGGGCATCCATACTTGGCAACAGTATGTCTCTTAAGAGAAGAGAGCGTGGTTTCTGCACAGATACTGACATCACCTCTTATCACCACAGAGGCATCAGAGACTCCTGTCATTTTCAAGCTGCAGTGTGAAGGGGTTTGGTGCCGTGATGTCATCTCGAGAGAGCAGAAAACAAGGTGAAGTCCCACTTTCCTCATGGGAGTCTGACTGAAGTGGGTTGTCTGGAAGAAAAACGACTGTTCAGACTACAGCTAAAACACTCGAGCCTGCATGATCTTTAAAGCCAGACTATATTGGACCTACTCATTTTCACACATGAGATCATAATATTCATAGCTACTGAATGAATATTAGTCCATTAGGAGTAAAAAATTCAAAGGTGGAACTAATTTCATTATCAAGGATGTCAATAAACTTTGTTTCTATGGCCACAGTGAATACCCAGACTTTAAGGCTCTGGGTTACTGATCAGAAGGTTAGCAGTTCAAGCCCCAGCACCACCAAGCCGCCACTGTTGGGCCCTTGAGAAAGGCCATTAACCCTTTCTGCTCCAGGGGTGCCATAACATAACATAACATAACATGGCTGACCTTGCACTCTGACCCCAACTTCATAACAAGCTCTTCTCTGTACTATAATGTATATGTCACAAAAGGAGGCATTTTTCTTATTAATTTGTTTTACGTCTCATGAGTTTAGAGGGCCTAATTCATGAAACATCTGTATTGCCTCCTCAGAAACAATGGGTCATTCTTTTCATCCCAGCTGCACCACCTTCAGGTATTCTTTCAAAAGAGTGACATCACATCCTCACTTTATTGTGTTTCCTTCTTCTTGTCATTGTACATAACAAGCTGGCCTTTCAGCACCACCTACATCATGGGACAGCTTGTAAAACAATAGCAGTGATGTCCTGGTGAAAATCTATGGCGTGGTAATGAACCACTGTCTAAAGAAGTAAACCGACGTAGAAAAACTTTGCTTTGTTTCTGTACCGCTCTCAAACTCGTGGCCTTGTGAATGATTTACCATCCCTGTGGTGTTGCTGCTGTGAGGTGGAGGGCACTGTACAGGCACTTGCGACGGTTCCTGGACTCATGATTTATGGACGTTCAGTGGAAACAGGGACAGACCACAGCCTCCTCCCCACTGAGAGCCACTTTAAGCTGGCCAACATTAATAAGGCATGGCCTGCCTCTGGTTCTCCACTAACTCAGTCTGAGGAGGAGGTCTGCGATGGAGGTTATGGAGTCCAAGGATTTTGTACTCTCAGTGCTCATAGAGAGAGAGTGCATTAGCTCACTTGGGCGTTAGCAGGAGGCTAATGCAAAGAGAATGTACAGGGGCGCAGGAGGACATACATGAAGCCAGATGCATACAGACAAGCAGAAGGGTAGACTGTAGGTGTCTCATGTTGTGTCTGTCATACCGAATTAAACTCGCTGGTTCCTGACACAGCATTAGAAAAGAATCAAAGACTTGGTTGGGTGGCAGATCAACCAGACGAGCATCCCAAGTGATGGATCCATATTGTCTAATATTGATCCATACAGATAGCTACAGAGATGTAACCTATTAATTAAAATGTACTACAGTGAGTTATACACTTTTAGACATTGTCCTTTGTCCTTCTCTGAGTTTTGTGTGTCAGGAAAGTACCAGGATGCAGTTAAGTACCATGGATTAATTAAGAGCTCATACTTACTCATACCTTCTACACACCTCTTCACCCGTGCCCCATTCAGGCATTTATTTTTAATTTGTGTTCCATTTCTGCAGCTACCTCCATCTAAGAGCAGGCAATCGTGAGAGTGCGGCAGTTTGGAACTCACGGAGGAGAAATGAAGCAGAAGAATCGACTGTGTGGAAAGCGAGGCAGTGAAATGGAAGAAGGAACCTCGGAGGACTTCTAAAAGCCTGAGAGTTCCACACACTGGGCCTTTATACAGCCCCATAGGCATTTTGTCTTCAGCAAATGCAGCTCTCTCAGTCCTGCATGGCTTCTACACGGTCAGCCGCCTGCAAAGCTAATAACAAAAACACCACAGGTGATGCTGGGAAATTCAGCTTTTGGCCTGGTGATGAAGTCAGGATGTGTCATTTAGTTAGTAATTTGCTTGAGTGTTTATATCAGTCTGACAGAGTATGATGTAGGTGCATATGTTTGATATGAGCTAGGACAATTTTTGAAATGAATTTTTGAACATTTTTTATTTAAGGGGTAGTTGATGATATATAGTGTGTGGTTTGACCCTGGTGCAGACAGTGTCTCTGCTGCAATGACCACTCTGTGCTCTTATCAGTAAACGTTCTTTGAGGTTCATTACTACACACACACACACACACACACGGACACACACAGCAGATCCCTGTCATCTGCCAGCCCATGCTGAAAACACAACTGACAGGCTGGCCCTTTTAAGGAAGCAAGCAAAACAAATGTCACACTTATCTGTCTCTCACCCATGCCTTCGTCCTTTTCAAGCCAAGTGCTCTCTCACTGTCCCTGTTCTCAGAGTTATTCCTGGGTGCTGACCCGCCATGCCTCGACTGGCTTCCAGAGAAGAGGTGACGGCAATTAGACATGGGAGCAATTATTTCACAAACATTCTGTGATTATGTCAAAATCATTACAGTGAGTTTGGTGGGATAATGTTAATGATGTAGAACATTATAGAGCTACACAGGAGGGAGTATTGCTGCTTCACAGATCCAGGGTTCGATCCTGAGCTCAGGTTACTATCTGTGCTGAGTTACTCATGTCCATGAGAGATTCCTCCAGGTTGTCTGGTTTCCTCCCACCTCCCAAAAAACATCCCAGTAGGTGGGTGTGTCAAAGTGTATACATGGTGCCATGAGAAATCCATCCCATCCAGTGTATGCTCCTGCCTCACACCCAGTCTTCACAGGATGGACTCCGGGTCCACCGCAAACCTGACCAGGATAAAGCGACTACTGAAGATGCAGGAATCTGCATGTAAATCTGGTGTAAATCCACACATAAATCCAAAACTGTGATTGAAACTTAAGCTTTGCAATGTACACAGTGCTTTGATTTTGATCAAATCTTGATTTGTGTACTTGCAACACAAACTATGTTTATGAATCACTGGTTACGCTGGTAAAACACATAATTAAAACTTTTTTTTTTTTTGCAAAACTTTTTACTTTTCAAGTTGATGCATTCAGGGATGCAATCCAAGCTGATCCAGCTGTGGCAATTAAACAAATTCTCAAAACTGTGCATGCGGAAAGAACAGAAAAAAATGTGTTATTAAATGTACACCTGTATAAGGCTTGGTGCAGCACATATAATCTTCCCTTTCCTTTTATAAACATAAACAGTTTTTGGTGTTACACATGATGACTACAAAGTAAGCTATACATGCACAAGAGAACATGAGAGTATATAACCACACATTAAGATTCATGTGGTGTATGTGATGGTTTAGTGACCATGGTTCATAATTTGTCCCACATCTACTGTTCTGCTCTTCTACTCACACAAAGACATGCAATCTGAGAGTGTAACAATAACTACAAGCGTGCTTTTTCTCTACCCTGTGATCCTTTGATGTTCATGACTGTTTCTTTTCCCTAAAAGGACTGAGAGCATTCGATCTCTTATGAAAAAGACCCTTTTAAATCATCAAACTAATAAACAACTCACAGGCTCGCTTGACCGTAAAGCCTGGTGAGTCACAGCCTGATCTTCCACACTGATAAGCCAAATTGACTCGACAAGTTTCAACTGCCAGCTCCTTCATATTTGCTCCTCGTCCTACTGTTTCATTTGCTCCGCCGCTGAACAATAACAGTTATTGAGCTGTGATTGAGGCCCCCTGATCTCCTGATGTGCTGCAAAGTAAACAGGACAGCTTTAGCTCATCTCTGCAGCTTTACACTCCATAAAAGGTCTTGCTGCACTCACCCTAATCTCATACTCTTTACATTGTTGTTCTGGGAGAGCGGGTGCTTATTTTCTTCCATACATGCCCATGAGCTAACAATGTCTTTGGAAAATAATATTCAGTCATTAGATACAGTATGTTTCTGTGAAAGTCAGTACTGGATATGTTTTTGTACCCATATCATTAACATTGTATTAATCCATTAGATATACTGTGTGTGTGTTTTTTTTAATTCATTACTAGGATACAGATTTAAGGTTACACTCAGAGGTTTTTGGCATGGAGGCATACTGACCTCTTAAAATAGACATAACTTTGACTGTATATATATATATATATATATATATATATATATATATATATATATATATATATATATATATATACAGTCAGGTCTGGAAGTACTTGGACAGTGACAGAGTTTTTGTGATTTTGCCTTCATGTACCACTACAATGGATTTGAAATAAAACAATCAAGATGTGATCAAAGTGTAGACTTTCAGCTTTATTTTAAGAGATTCCACAAAAATAGCATTTACCATTTTCAACAAAGTACCTCCATTTTCAGGGGCTCAAAGGTATTTGGACAAAGTGACATAATTGTAAATATAACCATAATTTTCAGTAAGTGAAAAGCAAATTTTTCAAATGTTTGATGGAAAATTCAAACTAACACATGTCTGGGTGTACAAAATTCTCCAAAAATATCTTCTGGAATGTTTTTTTCTTAAAAGATTAGTGATTATTTGGTTATCTGCCGCACCTGATGCAGCCCATCAAGGGCCACAAGGCTTAAACATTTTTAAAAAATCAAAGGGAAAAGCTCACATACTAACTTCCTTTATCTATTTGTTTAATTCTTGCTAAGTTCCTGACCAGTGATTTGTTGTTAAGACCATTAATATATATTTGTATATAAAAGCAGTGTTTGAAGCAGAAAGAGACAGGGGGATGGCCGGATGTGTTGTAAGAGTGGGCTGGGGAATATCGTCGTCATGGCGGAGGAAGTCACTATAAATGTCTCCAAGAGGCTTTTGGCAGTGAGATGTATAGACAGAGGGCGCTGAGAAAATTGAGAAAGCACCTTAAAAGGAGCAAAAGTGGGCTCTATAAACCCGAGAGAGCTCTCTGTGTGTAGGCCTACTTAGAGCACTCTTTAACCAGAGACACGCTGATGCTTCACAATGTCTTGACTCGTGTAGATCGTACAGAAAGTGAACATTAGAATGAAACACATGCTTGGCGCTGCAAGGTGTTGCTCCTTCTTACATAACGCAGTTATTATTATTAATGCTTAGAACAACATGGTTAACAATTCTTCAGTTTTCTGAAGGGGTGAAATGAAAGAGTGATGAAGAAAGAGTGTCAGAAATTGTTCATTCTTGTATTTAAAATGTCTTTTTAGAAAGTCCATCAAGAACTTAACTGAAGTTTTTGGTAACACTGGATATTATTTGTCCACTACAACAGTCAACAAGCCACATATAGCATTTTTTTAAAAACTGTATAGCTAGGGACCTCTTTAACTTGTTTATTCATTCATTCGCTTTCTGTAGACACTTTATCCTGGTCAGGGTTGTGGTGGATCTGGAGCCAAGAAAGGAGAATTCACCCTGGATACACACACACACCCATTCACCCATTTAGCCCATACATATTAGGTTCAAGTTGACATTATTTATAAGCTTACTTGTTTTTGAGGTAGTTAGGATTGAATTAAGCCCATTCAATTCAAATAACCAGTCAAATCCATTCAAGTGACGAATCAATAATAAATATAATAACTAATAATGGTGGGTTGTGACCCCACTTTGAGAACTGTGGATCTGTAAATCTGTCAGCTGACTGTCATAAATGAGCCTTTCAAGAAATTCTCAACAATTTGATGACACTTTATTGTGTTGAAGTTTAGTAGATAATCTGCACACACTCTATAGATTATCAGACTCTCTTTTGCTTTCAGTTTATTTAGCTCTCAGTATTTTGTAGATCATCTATACTGTAGATTATCACTTTGCCCTAATACTCTCACAAATTCAGATCCATTCCATGTGGAAAAATAGATAAACATTAGTTGACATATTGTTGAGAATCAAATGATTGGTTCATTGGAGTCTATAGATGGTTTGTAGTGAGTTTAAATCAGACTAAATAAAGTGTTTTTTCAGGTATAGATCATTGGCTAACATTCTCTTGGCTAACATTCACTTGAAATTTAATTTTAAGGACACTGCTGTCTCAGGTTTGGTCAGTGTATTCATGGTTTATATAAAGACAAAACAAATCCACAAATACATTTAAGCCATACTGTTATAACAAAGACACTGAAAAGAAGCAATAACAGGCTGTGAATATAGCGTGCAGATTTTTCTGTATTTTAATATTTTTAATACATACTGTAAATAGAGTGGAAAGGCAGTGTCACAGTACAAACACTATAAAACTTTCTTGAAAGTAAGAATTTCACTTGTACCTATGCTTTAATAAGCAACGCATCTTTACTTGGAAAGTGTTTTTGACGATGGTTTAAAATATGTACCTCTTTGCTGTCTACACGCAGACATGGAACTGCAATAAGAGGCTTTAAATAATTCATCCAGTGCCTGAGGTATATCAGAGACAGCTGACAGAATAAACGGAGAGACCAGGCAACACTTAGGCAGATGCACTTACTATGGCAGAATTAGGTGTTTCTGAAAGTTTGAAGAGAACCTTGCCAAATAGTTTGCGCTCCTGCACCAACACTTCCAGAATCATGTTGCTCCCTGGGAAATAATTACTGAATCGTACTGTCGGAGTGTTGAAGACACTTTGGCAAACTTGTTTTCGTGTAAATTTTACATATACCACATTTTAGAGTGGCACATATTTATTGTACAAATGTTTACATCAAGTTTATTTAAGGAGCAATATAAATATATAGTAACTAGTAGAACCTGCCTTATTGGCAATAACCTCAGTAATAGAACAGGTTCAACAACACACTCTCTCGTAACACTTCTATAGGTGCATGAACTTGTTCATGTATAAATCCCTTAAGAATGAAGTCTGCACACACCTTAAGTTCTGTTCAATCATTTACTCAAACCGGGAAAAATTACACAAAGGTTTCAGCTTCAAAGCCATCATCAGTGTGTAGTCAACGTAGATCACACTACCATTCTTTAAAAGGCTGAAAGGCACCATGTGATATGCTTGATGAGATTTTATCTGAATTACTTGACAAGGTTGCAGAACACCATGTCCACCTCAGAGAACACATACAATAAAACAATGCTATTCAGCCCATCTTACATACTGACCACCACAAGTACAAGAACAGACATGACTAATATTTGGCTGTGGAGGAATAGCAATAACCTTATTTTCATTCATGTTCATAGTTTGGATTCTGTTTAGTCTCTGTCTACAGAGTCATGGTTTCCTTTATGATAACTTTCCATTGAAACCTCTAATATCCAGTAGTCTCTGACTGCCTGACAGGCAATATGAAGTGCAAGAGATGTCTACACATCTCTTTGGAAATCATTTCCAAAGCCCTCAAAGCCCCTGCCAGTTATCTCATTGGTTATCAGACTTTTATCAGTCTGACAGGGAAAGAAATTTTGAACACCCTGACAAGCTTTGCACAGCAGGATATAGTCACTGGACTGAAATAATTCCAGTGGTTCACAGCTTCAAGAATTTTGTTGAAACTGTTTAAGGTAGGTGAAGATTGGATCTCATTTTAGGAAGTATCAATGCTGAATATGACATGACATAAACATGACAAAGGTACAATGCAGATTTAACAGCTTTTTATACAGTTTCAGTATGGTTTCATTGGCTTAAAACAACTGGATATCATGAAGCACATAAGTCACATGTTAGACCCAGAAAATCCCTGCTATTCTCTCTGTTTGAATCCCAGTGTATTTGAATTACATTCATTCAGATGTCAAATAATGTTTCTTTGTATCCTGCTGTACCTGTGATCTGTATTCTATCATGCTAAGGATTCCTGAGCAGCTATGCTGTATACAGAGTGTTTTATACAGCATATATGAAGGTGGTATGCACTGAGCATCTATATCGAGCATTGTTCTGTAAATATTTGACATATTTGGTATCGCAGAGCATGGATGTCACTGATTTTCTAAATGAAAAACTCTTCTCTAGTCTTGTGAGGGTGAACACATATATCTTCCTACCATTTTGCTGGAAAAAAAGATATATTTTTATAGTGTTTTGTACCTTGTTTGTTAAGGCATGGTTAACTAATTTCTTACCAGAGGAATGCATGAACTACAGAGTAATGAATGAAGTCCAGACTGAGAAGATAAATATCACTAACCAGGTCTGCATGTATTTCAGTGTGAAAGCTCTCAACCAGATCCTCCATCTTATCTCTGTCTGTGAAGGGAATGTGAAAGGTAGTTGTTGTTATTTATATCTCTTGTGAGGTTGATGGAGAGGTGACAGCATGGCAGCATGGGAGACATCTTTATCTTTATCAGCTACATTTACATATGAATAGAGAAGAGATTGGAGCTCCACGTGTGTCCGTGTGGTTGGGGCGGTGGTGGCGTGATGATGGTGGTGGTTGGGGGGTGGTGGTATGGTGGTACTGATGGGTCCAAATGATCATTGAGGAATAAACCTACATGAGGAAAAAAAAATCAGAAAATGTGTTTAAAGAAAATTGATAGTATTTCAGAAACTACCACTTTGACTTCCACCACTTATTCTACTGCATGCATCTAAGCCTGCCAAATATCCAGGAAGAAACCCAGCCTATCCTACTTTGCACAGGAATCTATCAGACAGAGGCTACAACCTTGTTTGTTATGGACTTTCTTAATCATTCTAATCACTGTTCTTGCTCTCCTACCAGGAGAACGTCCTCTATGTTTCAGAACGGTTGTCTCCATACTTTGTCCCTGTGGAGGTATTTACAATTTCAAGGCCACTGGACTACCTTATTCAGTAAGTACTGTGTGATTGTCTTCCTATCCAGCGCTACAGATCTGTGTTTTCAGCTGTATCGATTGCCAGCAAAGGAGAGAGTGATTATGGAAGAAGTTTCTTCTGTTTTCCAGGTGTTTTTAAATGAGATGTTCCATGGCATGCACAGCTGGTTTGTGTTTGTCACGGCTTCCATCAATCACATCCTTGTCTACTTGGCAGACCTGAGAAAATTTATAATGTGAGGGCAGTATTGACCAGGCTGTTATAACACAGACTGTATGCCAAGGCAGAAAAACATCAATTTTATTTAACATCTTTCTCTTTTCTTTGGTAGGTCCTGTCTCTGAAGGATGGAGGAGCGCGAGATTTAGGCACAATCCAATACCTGTGTTTGCAGAGCTCTTCTGCACACTTCTGCAGAGTCATTTTGGGACCTAAAATAATACCAGTTATCCATGGTACCAATACCATGTCATCTAGAATATATAAGCAGAGAGAAATATAATACTGGCAGCCACAATGCTAGCTGGGGGAGTGGCATCACTGGGAAGCGTTAACAAACCATGGACAGAAGGCTTTCATTGAAATGTTTTCTTTGATGCCCAGTCCAAAAGGCAGTTAGAGAGACCTGAGTCAATGGATAACGACTCTTCTGGGCTGTGTATATCAGGACTCCCTTTCCAAGCTTCAGTTTGACATCCTTCCAGTCCGTCTTCTTCATTTTCAGCCTATTGTTTGCTCATAGATTATCAGTGGAGATAAGCGTTGGCCATCGTTGAGTGGGTTTCCACAAGGAAACCCAGCAAGGAAACCTAGTCCATATCTAACTGGTGAGACTAATGAGCAAGGCTGGTATTATACTTCAAATGAAGAAAGATCTGCATGAAAAAGAATATTGCAGTGTTGCCAGGTTGGTTTTTGCCAGAGGCTACTTTTGAACTGATGCCAAAGGAAATTTTATTTTCCTCATTGTATTGAAAGACATTACTTTCAAATATTACATTGCATTTGCAACAGTAACTATTCTATTAGGCTTTAGAAAGCAGTATACTGGGGATGAGAGGTGCATATTGGGCTCATTCTGAGCTGATTTTAAAAACAGGCACGGCAACCCCATCAAACTGAACAAATAAACAAATTACAGTGGTAATTTGGTTAAAGATGGCAAGAAGGTGGCATATTTGAGATTTCCCTCAAACGTGCTGCAACTTTCACAATTATAAGCAACATACATCCAGTGGAGCCAGAAATCAAACTGCCATGGACACATGTAACCATGTGATATTTAGACTGATTGCTGTCAGCGGTAGGTCTCAGAACAAAAAGGTTTAGAAGCTTGTGCGCATTGTGGTGTATGAACTGAAACCACCACATCTTTATTACTCAGAAGACGTCTTTTTGTGTTGAAACGTCCTTTTTGCTTTAACTAAAGATTCCAAACTGACTGCAACTGCACAGAGGCTCCAGACCTGCAGCTCATATAGGACATTAACCAACACTTACCATCTATAAAACCAGGCATCCTGATATATCAATTTAAGATTCTCTGTCATAGATAAGATCTGGATGAATTAGACGAACTAGATAGCATCTTCAACCTTGCTCAGAGCAGGAGCTCCATTAGGAAATACTGGCTCCCTGACAGGTTAATGCCTGAAAACCTTCCTCCCCCAGATATTTTCCCCCTCTTTACCCCTGCCCCATAGCTGTATTTCATCCACCTTTCATATACTTTTCCTTAGGTATGTGGTTCATAGCTCCTTTGCCAAATCTCTGACCTAGGCAATGAGGGTCCATATGTAATCTTGTAGAACAGAATACGCATCTTCTGCAGTATCTTGTACAACATGAAGGTTACGGTCTAGTGTCTTTACAATGTTCTGGAAACTTTGTGGAATTCTGTCATCAGGACCAAGACAGTCCTTCTCACTCCTACAGACATCCCTGTGGTCCATGCTCCAGTGCCTTAATAGAGCAAGGGGCTTCTGTGTATTATTGTATTTGTATCCAGTATTCATATAGATGGTGTCTGTAAACAAAAAGAGAGATGCGTGCAACCTGGTTGCAAAAAGACGCAAGTAGCCTAGCAACTTAACGCTACTTGGTTATCATCTGACTGAAGAATCTATCAAGAATTTTATAAAATGTATATCCACTTATTATTACGGATTACCACTAAAAGACAGGTAGTGCTATTCAGTTAAACTAACTCAAGAAGATCATTATGGCTTGTCTTCCTGTTAATGGCTAAATGATGCTAAGCAGCGGTTTAGCCTGTTATAGAAACTCAGAGCATTTATACTAGAGATAATTTGAAGGCGTACAAGTTTGTTCTTGGTCACGTTCAAGACATAATGTTTTACAATTACATCACAGCAAAATCTGAGGTGCTGCCCATACACCACAGCACAGCTACAGCAATATAAATAACTAGCAAGCTAAGCCTTCCAAAACAAGACAACTGGGTGTGCTACAGGGGTATAAACAATTGTGTGGCCACTGGTGCTTATTGGATGTGTGAGAGGTAAATATCAGATGAAACAACAAAATATTCCAAGGCACTCATGCGGTTAAGCGTAAAAGGCCTTTATTAAATTAGGCTAAATCATAAAAACATTAATAAATCATTGATCAATGCATTTCAGCTTAACAAAGCCTTCCTCAGGATACAGGATAGCAGCCTTCCTCAGGATAGCAAGCTAAGCCTGTTGAATTCTTGTTAGCAAGCCAACTTCAGTGATATGATAGTTAGCTAACCCTGTTTGAGATCAACTCCATCTTAAAATAAAATTGCAGTAATAACAGAACATTTAGGGATATCCAAGTGCAAACAGACGTGCAAAAAAAAATGTTTAGCCAATTCCACTACGACTGTGAATAATCATGTTTTGGGCTTTCTTTTGGGGCCCCCCTGCCCTTTGACTGTGAGTAATTGAGATAAATATTCAAGTAACAGAACCTGATGCCAGAAATCAGGGAAAGGGGGCTTTCTGATGAAGTGAGGAGGTGGAGGAGAGGAACAGTAAGCATGGAACGTCTCTATTCTACAACACTGTTCATCTCAGAAAAGAGCTCTTTCTGCTCCCTCATGTATTCATCACAATGTCCAAAATCAGAGCAACCTCTTATTTTCCGTCACTCCTGAGGACTTAAAATAGCATCAAACCATCCTTGAATCTAACATGAAGAAAGATTAACCAGTGACCCTTAAAAACAGCATTATAATACAAATGGAGAAACACAGATGAACAAACAGCTGAGTTCAGGACATCTCTTCGACTCTATGTCCAGCTCCTACTTTTTGATGTTTGATTAAGATGAATTATATTTTACGTCTGCCAAACATGCAAAAGGAGGTTTAGGAGTAAAGACACTGAAAGTCTATTTTTAGTTAGAGAACAAGAAACAGCAGCAGGTCAATGATTACAAAGGAGCCAAATATTTCCAGAGCCTCCCTTTGGCGTGCCCTGCCTTTCCCTGATTATGTTCTCACACAAAGTCAGGAAGCTGGCTACTGTTTGCTGCTGAAAACATAAACTCTCCCCATATACTTACAAAGTGCATAACCTGGAATCCGGCCTCGTGCTCTCACATTGTCAGTGTCCATATTGCTTCATGTATAACAAGCTAAAATGATTCAGAGATTTGCTTCTTATTCAGAGATATCTGGTGTATCATGCCATTGGTGTTTTGTATCTCAACTCAGCCAGGCACATTTAGCACAAGTCACACCATCATCCTCTCTTCTGGCATGTAATGATTTCATTGTTTCATTTTGTTTACCATAGCCTGGACAGTGTGCATCACATATATAAATAAATGTATAGAAAACAGTACCTGCACCTGAAGGAGAAGGCAATAGGCTCTGTGCAGAGGATTCTCTGTTTCTATGGTAAATATATATTTAATTTTCTTGTCCAGATCTTTTTACAACTATAAGAAAATGATACACACCAAGAGTAGTTTATGATCAGTGGAAAGGGGAAACAGTGTAATGGCAGGAAATGGAATGTTTCTGAGGGAGGGCCTGGGTTTCCTCCCCCATCTCAGCTGCGTAGAATAGACAGCAAACGCCTCACCCTTTTGGGATTTCTAAGAGCCTTTCATTTAGACCTTATCCTCCTCGAAGAGCCATGAGAAGGGAAAAAACTCCACAGCTGTATAATTTCTTGGTTAATTTTTTTGCAAACGGTATTCATTTCTAGGGTATATTTTTTAAATGCATGTTAATATACAAAGATATGACTGTGAAATTATTAAAATAAAATTATAAATAAAATTAATTTTGTATATATTTTTAATATAAAATAAATACTGTTGTACTTTTTTTTATTGTTGTTCAATCAATTGTATTTATTAATTACCAAAATTAAGATCTTTAATTATCATTGCTATTAATCCCACTTTCCTTTAATCCCTGTATTTTTCTACATTACACTTTAATATTTTTATATTATATTAATGTAAAATAAATATTTAATGTATTTTAATTATTATTAGCTTCTAATTGTTATACTTATTTTTACTACTAGTAGTAGTATCTGTGCTGTTTCTTTTTTTGGTCAAAATAGTTCTATTTCAATTCTATTTCAGTTCAATAATTGCTATTAATACCACTTGTGCATTTAATTCCTGGATTGTTACAATTTGATTTTAGGTTACACAAAATAATCAATATACATCCCATGTAGGCTACATTTCAAATTCTTCATTCTTTTTAAGGTAGGCTCTTTTCCTTAAAAGAAATTACTTTGTAAATCATCATGAATTCATGACAGGCTTTATGGCTTTAAGGTCATTTGAGAGTTTGCATGCTGTAAAATCAGCAATCACACACAATCACAACCCAATATATCCTTTAGGATATACCTTTTAGTCAGCAGTGGGTCATGCGGAAAAGCCGTGACAGTTTAAAGAACACAGAGGCTCATCTTCTGTATATGACTGTATATTAAATCTCTAGAGCTCTGAACATCAGAACAGCATGTCCTTAAGGCTGGGTGTTTACATTTTATGAAGCAGTTCTACTTACTCATCTCTCTCTCTCTCTCTCTCTCTCTCTCGCTCTCTTTCATACAGGTTCCCAAATCTGGTCCTGCACATTTTAGTGTTTTCTCTGCTCTAACACACCTCCTTCTGAACTCTGGAAGTGGTGTTTATTAGGTGAGGTGTGTTAGAGCAGGAGAAACACTAAAATGTGTAGGACAGGGGGTTCTCCAGGGCCAGGAATAGAAACCTGTGGTCTAGCAGTGTAATAATCCGTGACTTATTAGTATTATAAGTTTCAGTGTGGGTTAAGAATGAATGGGACATTCTGTAGAACCGTATGTATAACTAATTACAGTGGAGAAATAAATAAAAATGTTGTGATTCTTCAGACAGGAGAAGGAAGCAGTCACATGGACATTAAAGCGACTGTAGCGTCTAAGTGGAGAAAAATGAAAAATTAAAGAAGGAGGAAAAGAAAAGTAACACAAAGTTTTGGTAGTAGTGCACAGGCCCGCCCTGTGTGAGGGGCTGAGGCAGGCAGTGGGCTGGGCCTGGGGCTGGGCCTGGGGCAGTGGGCTGGGCCTGGGGCCGGGCCTGGGACCAGCTGAAGTCCATCTGCAGCACTTCACTTTCCTCCACCTTTAATATGATTGATCAGCGAATGGAAAGGCAGAGGAGCAGGGCGAGCACGGAGACATCTTCACCTTTTAAATTTAACCTGTCTTCCATTTCTCTCCTGATTGAATTTAAACTCAAACGAGCTTGATGTGAGCAAGGCAGGGGGGGAACCAACTCAAAAAAAAAAAAAAAAAAAAAAAAAAAATCACTTCTTTTTCCCTTTTCTCACCCTCACAGTGCACTTCTCCACTACATCACCTTTAATTTTTTGTTGTTGTTGTTGCTTTTTTTTTTTTTTTTTTTTTTTTAATTTTCTGGTACCTCCTTGGATACTTTGGCTTACAGCACGGCTTCACCTGGGCACGTCTTTTCCTGAAGTCTCACCAAACGACACCAAGATTCTCTTCTGCCGACTTTAACGCGCGTCAGGGCACACAAAAGCAAAGAAAAGAACAGGACAGACAAACCCACCGACAGGGAAAAGCAAAAAAAGTTTTTTCTATCGCGTAAAGAAGCGTTAAAGTTACACAATGAGTCTCAAATCAGATTCTGAGCCGAACAACAATGTATCATTAGAGGAGGAGGTAAGGGAAAACCGCTACTCTTTACAGTTTGTGTGTTTCTGCGGGACGGCGCTGATTAAGATATCCCAACTGTGCCAACTTTTCCTTCCTTTTTTTGCACGTAGTTTCAATATAAACCATTATTTAACCTCTTTTTTTTGTAATTTAGAGTTGTAAACTGTATAGTCTGACTGTTTTTCCCCCTGCTTCCTAATTTAATATTTATAAAATGTCGAAAAGTCGGCGTCCAGCGTCCAGGGTTGAGGCTCTTGAACGCAGCACAGGTGTGTCAGAGTGTTCATGGTCGCTGTTTTGTTGTTCAGGATTGTTTTTATTATTTGTTGGAGGAATGCGAGTTGAAAAGGAAAGGGTTTTATTGTTCTTTGTGTACTTGGTTGATGATTAATCTTCAGGTTGATGGTGTAAGGTAGACTGCTTGGACTCTTTCACCTGCTTCACTTGTTTAACTTTTTTTCCTGTTGCATTAGCTCTGTCTCATAGAGACTGGTATTAATTCAAAACACAGTGCTGAATTAAGTCAAGTCTACACACCATGAGGGGGGGAAAACTTTTTAGCCTAAATTAGATTATGCACTCTCAGGGGGAAAAAAAAATCCTTTCTTTTGTACCTTTTATTATGTAGCTTTTATATCTTTCACCTGGAAGGGTGGATGTTGTGTAATGTATTCATCTAAAAGGGAATTAAAGTTGCAGGAGTGGTCTTTAAGGTCCAGTTATGTATTTTAAATCATTTTTAAAGGTGTTCTACAAGACAGGTACCAAAGGTACACAGTACCCTTGAGGGAATCACCCCAATGACAAGGAAAGGTCTAGTTTAGTACCTTTTTTTTTTTTTTTTTTTTTTTTTTTTTCTTTTCCTCCCCTAAGCTTGTACTTGGTTTCACTTTCATTAAAATATAATGGTGTTCTGAAACTTACAATGCTTAATAATAATAATAATAATAATAATAATAATAATAATAATATTTTTTGAAAGCATCTTCTCATTGTTTTAGTTAAGTTTAGTACACCATTATGGAAAATAAATAAAAAATGGAGCTGTTAAAGGTGCTTTCAGTGAGCATGGAGAAGCCTGTGTGAGCGCCTTTAAGGTCAATGTCTGTTAGGTCATATAGTAAAATGTTTTTGGGCTTCAAATCTTCATTGAAAGCCAAGCTGGAAAGAACACCTCTTTACTGAAATCTCGTCCAGTCTTCCTGTCACCTCTGGCCCCTGCGCTGGAGGGATTTCCTGCTGCATGTCTGCTCAGTTTAGTTTTCCCATTAGTTTGCAGGAGACCAAAAGCCACCAGTCTCTCTCCAGGACCGCCGTCCGTTTATCTAAACCTGTGGATCAAATCACACCGTAGATCTGCAAGATATTTATCGTGTTACACTGCATTTTGTAATAGTCTGAAATTCAAGGTGTCCTGGATTAACAATTCTGACAGTATTCTTTTTCTAGTTCCTGTAAATTCAGCTGTTTTGAGATGGACTTTCAGGTTGGTTCTGGGTATAAATGATCCTCAGTTTCGGTGGAGTTTTGTAGAGTTCATTGTTTAGGGTGAGGATACCGCAAGCTCTGCTAAAACCGGGCCAGGTGCTGCATGCCCTCATCCAGCTTTCACAATTGTGTATTCTGGTTGTAGCTAGAACAAGTGTGTGACTTGTTTTTGACCCTAAACGGGACATGGAAATATAAACATTTAGCAATATGTTTTGTCATGCCAAACTAGATTCATAGCATATTTTTTTCTTTACATATTCATCAGGTTTTTCACTACTGCACTAGTTTAGCTTTTTTTTGTGTGGGGGGGTCATTGTCACAAAAGATAATGCTTAACTTTTACAGTGGATTCAGTTAGAAAAAGGTCATAAAGACTAGAGCTAGCTTTACCATTTGTGCCCAGTGTTTGTGGGGTCACTCACGCTGACTCACGGTGAGACAATCCTCGGTTTGGTCCAGGCCACGGTGACTTCTCTAATGAAGGAAATGATGATTCCTTTCCAGTGGGTCCTGTATTTTGCGGAAATGATGCATGTAGAAATATGAAGCATGGGTTAAGGTGGCTCACATTTGAAATGCAGATGCGTTGCTGTGTTTCTGATATGTAATCATTTTTATAGGCTGTTAACAAGAAGGTTTTTGTTTTTATAATGTTCCACTTGGGATGTTCTCCCATCACTCTCTTTGTGAAGCTAAAGGTGTTAAATGGGATGGACTCGAGAGCAGTCGACACTCATTTGTTTTTTTCAAGATTAAGAAAGAAACCTATAGAATATGCGTGCTCGAGTGTGTGTGTATATAGGAGTTTATTCTTTAAATAGCTGGCACAAGAGGGGGCCATGATTCCTGCTTTATATATTGCTTTCACAAATGTGTATAAATCAACATTTTTTTGTGCTCAGTAAATTTCCCACTGAGCCCCTTTATAGCCTTTCCAATCACTATTTCTCTGTATCCACCAGTATCATTTGCTTCATCTGATTCATTTTGTAGTGAAATTAGACTTTTCTGCCTTCCACTGCATTGAAGCAGGATTTCTTTTTCATTCCCCATAGAGAGATTCTTGCATCCACAAAACACTTTCCACGCTCAGTTCGCTCACTCACACTTGGTAGCCATGCACACACTTAATGTCTTCACTTAACTAACACAGTTTCTCATGATTTTTGTGTACAGTCAATCTTAAATACTGAACAAAAGCTGCAGAAAATGGAGAGAGTTTCTGAGACAATAGGAAGGGAAAAGTTGCAAGCGGGCAGGACTGAAGGTAGTTTGAAACTTGATTAATACACAGTATATTTTATATTTTTCAGGTACTGTTACTGTTCCACGAAAACAAATTCACAGTAAAAGCACACTTTCATGAGACTCTTACTAGCCCATTGCATATTCACACTAGTTTGTCATAATAGAAGTTAAAGGACACTTTTATTTTTGTTCTGTAGTTACTGAGGCATTTTCATTTTCTAGGTACGAACACTTTTTGTCAGTGGTCTGCCGGTAGACATCAAGCCGCGGGAGTTGTACCTGCTGTTCAGGCCGTTCAAGGTATTCAAAACAACCGAGCGCTCCAAAGTAACACGCTTCTCCTCGTCTGGAATTTTTCATGATTGTGTATATTTTAATCTCTCTGTTATGCAACTATGTTTATGTATGTATTTTAGCCACTTACAGTTTAATTATGTTCTGTAAAGAGCCTTGTTTATCCACGAATTAAATTATATTATTTCTGCCTTTTTTTTTTTTTTTTTTTTTTTTTTAACAGGGATATGAAGGATCACTTATAAAACTAACCTCAAAGCAGGTAATATTTATGAATTACACTTGTTCTTTACCCATTATTTTCAGGCATGTCTTGTGCATGTTGTGGGAAATACAGTTACTACAGTTAACACAGTCTGTGTGGGTTTTTTCCTTTATCATAAAACAACTTTGATAAATATGGATATTATGTGGAAGGATGCTACATGTTTAATCCATCACTATATAAAAAAACTCCCTCTTTCTCTCTCAGCCTGTTGGCTTTGTTACCTTTGACAGCAGGTCTGGGGCCGAAGCAGCGAAAAACGCATTAAATGTAAGTAACCCTTCAGTCGTCTGTAAGTAAATGTCTGCGGCAGTGCCTACTCTGAATTATTGATTAGCTCCCCGCCCTGTGCGCCACATCTTGCGTCTAAAAGTTTGACTCAGTGCCTCAGTGTCTCTCGTGCTTAAATAAGTTTGACTCACTCTCGGTCCCTAAAAGTGGAAAGTTCCATGACGTCACTGGGTTGTTGGCTTAGTTTTTAAAAGCCCTCAGTAGTGTCAAAATACAGCAGATGTCTGATTTATCTGTTAAGCTAGTCCACTTCAGGCTTGAAAAGGGTACATCGCCTGAGTCTCTGATGCCTCATAACCTAATTGCAGTGGTGCTAAGCAAATTGAATTTGTATGCTCCTTTAACATGGTTCTGCTGCCAGAATCTAAATGACTGCTGCTGTTAATATTCTGCTTCGTCTCTATCAATTATGAACAAAGATGATCATGTTCTGAACCTCACTGCTTTGACTTCTCAGCTCTTCCATTCACAGATTGCTCATTAGAGTAATCCAAGATCACACTTACTAAGAAATGGCCCTCAAGCCTTTTTGGTCTGCTACACTGTCCTGTCTTTTTATAAGGGGATTCGCTTTGACCCGGAGAACCCCCAGACACTGCGTCTGGAGTTTGCTAAGGCTAACACCAAGATGGCGAAGAGTAAGCTGATGGGCACGCCGAACCCCTCAAGCCTGCACCCAGCTCTTGGGGCTCACTTTATTGCACGTGATCCATGTGAGTATGGAACTCTGGCTTTTAACACACACTAGCACACATTTTTTGTCAACATTCTGCCAGTGCTACTTTCGCCAGTGTGTGATGCTCAGGGTTCAGATTGCCTTTCTACACGTATATAGGATCGTCTGACTTAGTAACAGACTAATTCAAAATTTGCCGTACTGAAAACTGAACTGATTACACATCGACTGTATACAAAGTAGAGATGGCAATGATCTAATACTCAGTATCGGTATCAAGCCGATATCAGCAAAACTTAGTGGCTCTGATCAGATACAGCATATTGGATATTAGATCCTATAACATGGCAAATTGGATTAGGAAAAGAACTATTTTTGGTAACTGGGAATGTTTACATATAAAGGGACTTGACTGGTTTATCCTTTAGTTAGGATTGATTATATTTGTACTTTAATATAGTTACAATGTAAGTGGTTTTTGTGTGAAAGATTAAGCTTTAAAAATTCTTTAAAAACTAAAAAAAAACAGTATTTGGTATCGGCTGATACTCAAGGTTTCAGTGTTCAAGGTATCTGTGTCAGAAAAGAAAGTGATATTGTGCCATCTCTAGTTATTGTGTGTAAAACAAATGACAATTTGCATCAAGTTGTTTGGTTGATTCTGGACTTGATTCTTCTTGTTTTTTCTTTTTAATTCTGTTTATTACTGTATGTCTTCAAAGCATTGTGTTTCATATGTTAAAAAGAAAAGAAAAGAAAAGAGAAATTCACAGCATATATGGGGAAAACAGGGAGGCATATCTTGCACACTTCAGACCGCATGTGACTGGCTGTTCCTAACGCGTTTGCCGTCTTACTCTGCAGATGACCTGACTGGCGCAGCACTGATCCCAGCATCCCCAGAGGCATGGACACCGTATCCGCTCTACACCACTGAGCTAACCCCTGGCCTGCCCCACGCAGCCTTCACCTACCCTGCAGCCGCTGCAGCCGCCGCTGCCCTGCACGCCCAGGTGAGGGAGCAACCGGTGTGTTCCTGTTCCTTTCCTTTCAAACACATGCTGTATAGATGAGCCTGTACACCTGCTGCTCCTTTTGTTTTAACTACAGGATGCAGGTCTTTTTACACTCTACTTCTTACCTAACATGCGCATCAGTAACTGAGGAATGAATGAACGAACGCGTGAGCAGACCTGGTTTGGTCTCTTCAGGAAGCTTACTCCATTTGACGGAGGAATTACTAATCTCGCTACGTTATGCCACACAGATTGATGTATCAAAAGCATTCACTATGCAGATAATTTTTTGGCTTCATCATTGTCGCTGTGTCATTGTCTTCTGTCTGCAGTCCTCTGGGAATGAGTAATGAACCTGCTTTCCCAATATATCTCTCAAAAAAAAAAAATTCCTCCATTTGCTAGTGTTGCTAAGGGATCACAACAGAGAAAATCTGTTTTTAATTGCATCTCAGCTTGGATTATACATTGGTTGTTGAGTGAATCTGTGGCCGGTGGAGGCCGGTTAAACGTTAGCCAAAAAGCCACGTGTTTGGATTTTTGCAAGCTACTAAAACAGTGCAGAGGGAGACTGTGAGGTCTTTTGTTCTATATATAAATAATGGTTTTAATATACATACATTACTATTTAACATTCTGGTACAGTCAAGGAATAGTTCATAAACGATTAGAATTCCTGTGAACATTTTAATATTTTTCCCTTTTTTTCCATTATAAAGGTCATGTCAGTTATCACGTGCATTATAATTTAACCATCAACTTATTAAAACGGTATCAAAGCCAGAAACAGATTTTAGAAACTCACTTAATGCGTTGTGGGGTTTCTTGTTAGGTCCTTTTTAATATTTAATGCTGTTCATGTCTATGCGTAATTGAATGTGACTGGTCTAGCGGATTCGTTCCGTCTTGACGGATCAGGTTTATTGATTAAACAGGCAAATTGTGCCTTCTGTTGCCACGACAACAAGGCAATGTAAATGTAAGGTCGCAACTGAAGTGGTTGACCAAGCTCTTGAAAATGTCATCTTGTCACAAATCTCACTTAAACCTGGCTGGTTCATCATTCTTGTATTTAGAAACCATCTTCTACAAATCTACCTTTTTTTCATTTCAGTAGTTTTCTTTCCACTAAGGACAAATGATGCCTATTAATGGAGGTTTGGTCATTTCAGCAGTGTTTGGACACAGTGAGTGACTTGGTGTGTGAGTGCTGGTGATGTCCTGTGAAAGAGCTTATCCTCTAGGTGCAGGTGTTCAGAGAGTTGAGAGTAAAGAGGATTGGTAGTTAGTCCTTTAATCTGTGGCCAAAATCACATGCACAGGTGAAAGCTAGACATTAAACAAAGCCTCTGACTTAAGAAAAAAGCACAGCTATACTGATCCAAAGTCCAAACCTTCATTGCAAGGTTAAATAATTTTTCAGGGTCAGAAGAGTGTTGTGACATTCACTAAACACAGTCTCGTTTGGAATTAGTTACTGATCCATTTTTAAAGATTTAAAGGTTGAATACTTGAAATGCACTGTGTGACTGTCCATGATGCACCATTTACCACTTACATGTAATTTCCCCCTTTGTATAAGGACATGATCTCAGCTAAACTGAGTGTAAGAACACGTTATTCTGATACTGTTGTAGTCTGTAACACTGCTACAGGTGAGTGATGGTATCAGTTGTATAATTCAGATGGTGCTTGTTGTCTGGTTAGTTTTTGGTGTGTTTCTCAAGCCAGGAGCTAGGAAAAAAGTGTAGCAAGCTTGTGCATTCCCCTGCTCTTGGTGAGGATCATACAGTCACACTCCAAGTACCAGACCACACGATAGCTGGTGAATCTGGTGAAAGATTGTTGCAGATGGACTCCTAGGGATACATGATATATTTATGTCACAATGTCATATAGGTTTGCTAACAGTAGTGGTTTTTTTTTTTTTTTTTTTTTTTTTTAATAAATCAGTTCAGATGATTTTTAAGATGCTTAACTAATGCCTACAACATTTTTTTTTACACTGTACAGGTTACAATTTTAAAATCCAATACAAAATTTTTACCATTACATCAGCTGTGTCCAGAATTCACCACTGTTTAAAAATAAATAAATAAATTTAGTAAGAAACTAAAAAAAAAGATGCCACAATACCCAAGATATCTCAGAATAGCGTACCGTGACATAATTTATCACAATATTGATATCATTGTATTCCCCAGCCCTACCCCACATCACTGTGTTTTGGTCATCCAAAGTTACTTATGTGTAAAGCAAAATATAGTCCGTGTTTAGAGCTGACACAGTTACGATAACTGACTAGAAACTGCAGGATGGTGCAGCGAGCTAACTAAATTTAGTGTAAGAGCCATATGTTATTTGTCTCTTATATAGATGTGGAATAAATAATTGTGTGTGTTAAGCAGTTGTAAAATAATTATAAAGTAAATAATCTAATATGTGTATTATATTTCATATTGACAATGATGCCACTTCCGGCAAGGACTGTTAGTTTTTTTTTTTTTTTTTTTTTGTGATGCAATATTGGAGCGAAACAGTTTTTTGACCGTGTAACATTTTTTGAGTTAATTTTGTTATTAAACTTTACCTAAAGAATGTTATTCGAGTTCAAATCACGCCCACACATGAAGAAGAGGGAAGAAAGATGAGAATTTAAACGGATTGCTCTCACATTTAGGATTGGAGTAATGCTCGAATAGAAATAAGTTTAATAGCACTATGATAGATATTCTGTGCTCTAAGCTGCTGTTCTGCCTCACAGATGCGCTGGTACCCCTCGCCCTCTGACACTTCACAGCCCGGATGGAAATCCCGCCAATTCTGTTAAATGTATAATAGTAAGTATCTCTAAATCTGCTGAGCTTTGGTTTTAATATGTAACTGTGTGAACATGGGCTTGTTGGTGTGTCTGTTGGTTCACTACACTGCTCTCTCCTCAGGTGCCGCTCAGTACATGTAGTTTCGTCCCTCCATCCCTCCGTCCATCGGTCCCTCTCAGTAAGCTGTACTGGGCTCAACATGTAATTCAGTCAGGTATATTTAACAACACAGTGTATAAATGACTTTATGATTCAGGAGAATACTCTTCTCTGAAGGACCCTGAGCATAAAAAATAAACCCAGGATGTTGTCCACAGCTGAGGCCTCATGGGCTAATGGTACAGTCTCCACTTTTCAAAGCCACACGTGACGAGCCAATCATGTGCAAGTTGAAATTTTCTAGCTGCTCTGTTAGTTGTGTGTGTTTAGGGGGGAAAGGGGATAATCATTATGCATGTTGAAGTATAGTATATGGCATGAAATGTAGAATGCAAGGTTGTGTCTGTCTTCTTTTTTTGCCATTTGGTCAAGCCCTCTAGCTTCTTGCTTCTGTGAAGATCTCGTATTTGACACGTATGATGTTACTCGCAAGGTAGAGGTCTACATCTTGTTACTATCAAGTTTCCTTTTGTTTTTGTGTGTTCAAAATCGAATTCCACATGCACTGGGTTATTTTTTTCTGTTCTCTATGATTGTGACTGTAAAATTGTCCATGATGGACGAATCCTTCTGAGACGCTTCTCCTCAAGACCTCAAATGCATCGCCCCTGCTCTGGTATCTGTGCTTGTTTAGAGTATATTTGAACAAAAAAAAAGTACAAGTATTTTTGTACATTTGTGTAATAATGGATATTTATGCATTTTTGTGAAATTAAATAAGTATATCTGTATAAGATGTTAAGTCTACCCTTGTGTTATTTTGATGATATTTTGTCTCTATCTTGTTTGAAGTAGATAAGTGCAATTTTTTTTCTTTTTTGTGTGTGATGAATACTGACCTACCCAGACTGTGGCCGAACTGAGTTTAATGAATGAAATGGTCTGCTAAGATGAGATGTTTAAAAAAAAAAAAAATAATAAAAAAAAAAAAGTGGAAATGTGTTTTTTTTTTTTTTTTTTCTTTTTTCTTTTTTCTTTTTTCCAGAATGTGAAACTGGATAATAAACAGCTTGATCTGAGACAGCTTTCTGGATTTCTTTATGAAGTAGAAAATGATGCTGTGTTCCTCTTAAGGTCAAACACTGAGCTCGAAGCCAGAAATACATACGCGGGGAAAAAAATTTTCTTGTTCAGTCTCCATTTTAGGTCACTATGCGCTCACTCGTATAATTCAAGATAATTTGAGAGACTTTTCTGACGTCTCCCTTGACTTCCTTTTTGGGCATTGTTCTTAGACTAGCTCATTTTAAGCTTCAACTTATCTCATAAAGTTTGAGTACAGCTTATCTTCTCATAAACTCAAGCTGTTACTTTTCTGCCTACAGATTCCATAAAGATTGAGTCAAGAAGTCACTTGACACTCATGAAACTAACGTGCACTATGCTAGCAGGAAAGCTCTATGTGTAGGAATGCTCCAGGATTGATGGCAGGGCAATGAAAACAGAGGAGATATCTCAGAATGGCACCGGAGTACGCTGGAGCCCTGAGTAAAACACGATATAGAGTAATTCTACATGTATGCATTATATCTCCAGTGTCACAAGTCTCTGCTTGTGTATGCGGCATGCACAGGACACGTGTGTCTCGGAAGTGTGAGCGTACTTGCATATTGTTGACAGTGCAGAAATACGTTCCCTGTTCTTTGCCTCCCTTTAGGAATTTCCTGAAGTTGAGTAAAGATCCCTGGCTCTACCTTTCTGTGTGTGTGTGTGAGTGTGTGAGAGAGAGAGAGAGGAAAAAAAGCTCAATTGAGACTAGTCATAATGAATAATCTTTTTTGTGAGATAATAGATACTGCTCATTCACTCCTGGAGAAGGTGTGAGTGTTATGGCTTTGATTCAGTCTGTTTAAAGGTGCCATTTATAGTGTTTAATATAAGTCTAGAAACACTTTTAATGGTTTCATTTCAAAGATACGTACTTTAGAACTGTGAATGGTGAGTCTCAATTGTTGTGTTGCACGTCAAGTTTCTGTTTACATTTTTCAGGCCCGGAAATTGGCTCTGCTGTCAGTCAGATCTGAGCTGCTCTAGCTCTGCAGCTTTTCCCTAAAAGTCAACTTGTAGTTTAAAGAGAGGGAGCGAAATCAGGAGAAAGGCAAGGCTTATCTGGGTTTTCAATGCGGTAGCAAGTCGCCTTACATTCAGCAGAACAACACAAATTACAGACCAATCCTTTAACTGAAGTTTTGCAAGCTTTGATTTATTTGGTGCATTGAATGCTTGTGTAGGCTACATCTCCACCACCTCCCCATGCAGTACACTGCAAGAAATGACATCTTGGTAGTGAAAATATCTAGAATATAGTCAACTTTCCTATTTCTTAGTTTTAACTAATTTCGAGCTTTCAATTTTCTTATTCTGTTGGCAGATAATTTTGCATTTAATTGCATTTTCTAGAAATAAATGCTTAAAATTGGCTAAATTATCTCTCAATAGAACAAGTCTATTTTAAGCTTGCACTTGAAGCTTGAAGTAAAAGCATCTACAAATAAGTTTAATAATTTTAGATTTGGTTTACTGTAATCTTATAATAATAAATAAGAAATTTGACTATATTCTTATACTGAAAATATAAAATATTTTTTAAAAGATATTTCATATAATACTAGTTATACACAATGACAACAAAGTAAAAATAAAGTATTTAAACAAAGTTAAAATTAATTAATTAAATAATAATAATAAGAAGAAGAATAAGGAGAAGAAGAAGAAGAAGAATAACTATCTAATTCCCTGCTTGTTGGCTTACTGTGGTAGCCTATAACTTGTTTGTGGCAAAAACGTTTACAAAATATCTTCCAGTGAAGGCTTTGGGCATTCATTCACAAACTGTAATCACAATAGTAATTCAGTTTAAATAAATAATATAGTATACACCACATTCTCTTTGACAGTTTGACATCATCAAACACAACAGAATGGTGAAAAAAGTAACTGCAAGTCTAATGTGTTTTTGGGTATATGCTCATAAAATTGGTGCTAATAACAGCTTTGGGCTTTTCTCCTTCATTTGCAATGTACTTGTATCTTAACAGCTTTTAATTCTCCTTGATATCACACTATTGATTAGTTACAGACTTGTCAGGAGTGAGCCTTTGGAAAATCTAGAGCTACCCACCATGATTACAGTACCCACTAATTGAAGAACTACAGTGGAGACAGGTGTTCAGTAACACACACTTAAGAAAACACAGTGTGCATTGTTAAGCATTAGTTTCACTGTGCTGAAAAATGAATAAACTACCCAAAGGATCGATTCAGAGAAATTACAAATCTTGGACAGCAATTTGATGTTGTAGTAACTGCAGCATGATGATAAATATTTTGTTTGTCAGAGTGACCCAGTGATCAAAGTATTTGCCTGGCTACTAAATCATGGTATGATAGGATTGATAGGATTAAAATACCTGTACAGACTCCCAGCCAGGATACAGACTCCACAGGAGTCATACAGAGTCATACTGTACATCTACTGGACACATCTACAGGAAAGCTCACAAAATCACCTCAGACCTCAGTCACCCAGCACACTGTTTCCAAATTACCACCTGGCAAGCACTTTCAGAGCAACCAACCATGGAGAAGCCCGGTAAAGACTTTTTTTTTTCCACCTGCAGGCTGCTGTGCTCCTAAATAGCCTGTAGACAGCTTCACACTCCCAGTGTTACTAATTCACTTCTCAATTTCTTCTATTGCCGCTTGGTCACTTTACACTTGGACGCTACAATTGGATATTTTACACTTGGACAATTTTCACTTGAACGCTATCCCTAGACACTTGGTCACCTTTCACTTGGACACCACACTTGAACTCTTTACACTTGCTCCCTTTACTTGGACACTTTACACATGGACAATTTTCACTTGAACACTAAACCTGGATACATTACATTTGGTCACATTACACTTGGACCAGTTACAATTGGTAACTTGGTCACTTTACACTTGGACACTTTTCACTTGAACACTAAACCTAGATACTTTACATTTGGTCACAACACACTTGGACCAGTTACAATTGAACATTTTACTCCTAGACACTTCACACTTGGTCACTGTACAGTTGATCCCTTTACACTTGGACAGTTTATACTTGGTCACTACATTTGATCTCTTGGACACTACACTTGGACATTGATCTCTTGGACATTTTACACAAACTTTAGTCCAATGCTTTGTGTTGTATATAGCAATTCTTTCTTTCTTCACTACACGTATTGTATAATGTACTTTGTTTACTGTATTCTAGTGTATTTCCAGTTTGATCACTTGTCTATGCTCTTGTGCCCTGTGTGTGCATGTGTGTGTTTTTGGTGTCATATATATTCTTCTACATGAGCAATTTACTTGAGCTCTCTCCACAAGCATCTCAATGTACATATATATCTCGGCATACTGCGCAAATGATAAATAAACTTGACTTGACTATTCAGGTCAGCCATACCAATATTCATCCAGCTTGTGGACATGAGCTGAGCACTTGGAAATGTTAAGTTACATTACACATTCATGTTAATAAGTCACATCACTACAGCAGAGGAGCGCTGATGATTTCAGTAACATGGGCTAGCTCATTTTTCTAGTTGGATTACTGCTTACAATAGTGATCGGTCACTAGCTAGCTCACTTATTGTAGTGACCTAACAGTTCTGTCTCCAGCCAGACAAAAGAGTTCCTGTGTGGTAATACACTGTGTGTGTGTGTATGTGTGTGTGTGTGTGTGTGTGTGTGTGTGTGTGAATGAAGCAGCTGGTTGATTGAGGATGTAGGCGGTTCCCTCTGCTCACTGTCAGGCCAGATTAATTTAAAATCATAGTTGCTCTCATTAACACCCCCAACACACATACCCAGATTTTTGTGTAGTTTCTTTGTGTCAGACCAAAGCAACATCTGATGTAACCAATTGTTACAAAATCCCCAAAATAATAACAAACATGTTTTAAAGGAATCTCAAACCCATAAATAACTATATGGCTAAAAATTCAGGAAGGTGGTAATGATGTTGTGGGAAAGATAATTTTCTACATATTTTTGACTTCCATCTGACCAAAAATATGGAAAAAAATTGACAGAGGAAGGAAATTAAAGAAATATTCTGTAGCTCATCTAGTTTGATAATATGCTAAATGTTCCAATTGTGCTCACTTCTGACAAGGAATTCAGTTTCAACAATTTCCATACCGCTTATCCTACACAGGGTCGTGGGGAGCCTGGAGCCTATCCCAGGGGACTCGGGGCACAAGGCAGGTGTGACCCTGGACAGGGTGCCAACCCATCACAGGGTATAATCGCACACATACTCACATGCTACAGACAATTTGGAAATCCCAGTCAGCCTACAACGCATGTCTTTGGACTGGGGGAGGAAACCGGAGTACCCAGAGGAAACCCCTGAAGCACGGGGAGAACATGCGAACTCCATACACACAGGGTGGAGGCGGGAATCAAACCGTCGACCTTGGAGCTATGAGACAACTAAAAGACAATCTGATATAAGCAGAA